>NW_026461218.1:0-75422 GCF_021730395.1 Mercenaria mercenaria | reverse complement strand
ATTCATGTTTCAATGTAGAAGATAGATATAACATTTACCTAGGGAGGCAATATACGCTTTCTTTCTGTTGTTGTAGCCCTTAAAAGTAAAGGTTTATTTCAGTCTAACATTATTCTTATGACCATTTTCAAGCACAAAATGGAAAGGTTTTACTACAGAAATAAAGCATAGTGTTAATGTGTATCTCCGATACTGCAAGAGAAGCAAACGTTTTAGCTACGAAACTCATCACCAGTCCAAACAAGAGCTGTCTGTAAGACAGCCCGCAGCGTGCTCCACTATTCGGCGATTTGACAGTAAAATGAACAAATGTCTAAATAAGAGAACTCTGCTTTAAAAGGAAGATACACCAAGGGGCATAATTCTGCCAAGAACACAAACTACAGTTATTGGGATTGTTACCACACATGCAGATGATAATGGTAAAAAATATTTTGAGTTTCAAATCATAACCTTATATAGTATCAAAGTTATGTTCATAAAACGAAAATTGTCAAAAACATTAAGTATGAAATGGGCATAATTTGGTCAAAAATACAAATCATGGGCATTGTTACCACTCATGCGGATGATGATGATAAAGATACATTTCAAGTTTCAAGTTTTTTTATCTTATATTGTACTAAAGTAACATCAAGAAAGCGGATTGCCAAAAAAAATTTAAGTATGAAAGGGGCATAATTCTGTCAAAATACAATAAGAGTTATGGGGATTGTAACACACATTATAAAGAAATATTTTTAATTTCAAATTATTATCTTTTAAACCAAACATATGGCTATAAACAAAGCATTCAAAAACTTTTAACATGAAAATTATTCAAAGTATAACAGTTCTGTGACCTTGACCTTGAGTATAATGGGCCCAGCCCCTGTACATACTTTGTGTGTATGCTGGACAATGTTTATGTGAACTTACAGTAAGATATAAGCAATAGTAACAAAGATATGACAGAAAAACAAAGGTTGCTAAAAAAGTTTAACCTTAAAAATAACCTAAGTATAACATCTTGATGACCTTGACCTTGGGTATAATGGGCCCATCCCCTGCATATACTTTGTTTGTATGCTGGACAATGTTTATGTGAACTTACAGTAAGATATAAGCAATAGCAACAAAGATGTGACAAGAACACAAAGGTTGCCGAAAAACTTTAACCTTAAAAATAACCTAAGTATAACACCTTGGTGACCTTGACCGTGGGTATAATGGGCCCAGCCCCTGCATATACTTTGTTTGTATGATGTACAATGTTTATGTGAACTTACAGTAAGATATAAGAAATAGTAACAAAGATGTGACAGAAAAACAAAGGTTGCCGAAAAACTTTAACCAAGAAAGCTCACGCCAACGCCGGGGCGAGTAGAATAGCCCCCCCCCCCCCCCCCCCCCCACCATTCTCCGAGTAGAGGAGCTAATGACTGACACAAAATAATAATTCAATTAGAGGAGCTAATGACTGACACAAAATCATAATTCATAGAATATAAATCGTTTACATTGCGTAGCACACAGCATGTAGCTTGTATATTATACTTACATCGATGTAACAAGCATTTATAAAGAATCCCGGCTGATCAGATATTGTAACTCTAGAATGATCGTCTGAAATAAAGAGAGTGTGAGTCAGTTTTTCGTACACTTTATATAACTTACATTTATAATTATAATCATAGATGTAAGATGTCGGCCGTCAATCGTGTTTCAATATCAACACGTAAGAACATAGCAGAAATGGCTAACTTCGCATTTCGATAGTGCAGACTCTGACAGTATATAAAGATGATAGAACGTGTTTCACAGTCTTCATATTTGCTTACTTTACTTTTTTATCGTGTTTTTTTTAAGCTGTTCTCTTTCTCTCACTCAAGTAAAACGCATAATCCCTATTTAGGTTTAATACTGAACAAGGTTTAATCAAATTCATCTTTATTCTTTATCAATTGTATTATTATATTATTATTTGTACTAGTAATATTATTATTACTTACACGGATATATGCCATTATACCTATTAAGAGGCAGGTTTTCGGGCTTCTTCGCAAAAGTGCAATGTTGTGTCAAATCCAAATCTTTTGCAAGATTCTAAAACGGTGCAAAGAAAACAAATAAATGCAATTTGACTCCGATATTTATACCTTTTTATATAAAATGATTATTAGTACTTGCTCAAATTTGCAGGAAACGTATCAAGACCTGAATTTGCCAAACTAGAGACCACCAACCTCATTCCCGTTGCATTTGATATAAACTCGTGATTTTAAAACTGATGAAAGTTTTTATCTCAAACATTTTAAGACAAGGAAGTTTTGAAAACACATGTGTATAAGCTTTTGTACGACTGAAATACTAGACGTTTATAAGTAATCTTATATCGAATCACAATGCGTGAGCGACGCTAAATTACACTACATTAATGTTGAAACTTACACCGTCGTTTTTTACTATTGCTTATATTATAGAAATAACCTGTGCAAATATAAATTATTTCTATAGGCTTCTCTTTTTATTCAAAACACACGAATACATTTCAATAAGTGAAATATATCTGACGGTTAAATACGTTTATTTAAACATTGCAATCGCAGTGTAGGCGTTTTCTTAACATTTTGATAGACTACTATAGCTAATTAAATACTTCGATTAATCATATAAAGAAGAATACTCTCATGCCTAGATATTTCAAGGTGAACCTTTAGCGAGAAGTAAATTTCATGCCTCTTATACTATATTTTTAGTACAGTTGTGACATTATTATATTAAAGAGAAGTACAAAACTCTCAGTTACCCCGAACTCGCTTGCGAATGAGTCTACGTGCTCCATGACATACGAAAACAGGTCGTTTACTTTCACCCGATGTCTGTTTGGTACGAAGTTGTAATACGCGTCACTCGGACTGCTAGCAGCATCATTAGACCGTCTGTCTATTTCTACTTCATTAACATCTACTGCGGTGCTTGTGTCGTTACGTATTTCAGTACTATTTCGCTCTACATCATCTTCAAGTAATTGTGTTTCTGTATACCAGAATGAATAAGTAAAAAAATTAAAGCATGCCGAGTCAATCTTGAACAGATTTCAAACCACAACTTTCCTTCCTCTTCCACATAGGTAGTATAGTACGTATACATAAAGTTTAAAATTCATCATTATTATGTAATAAAATAAATAATTAGGCTGTTAATTTCTTGTTTTATTTCATTGAATAAATATTTAAACTGTGTGTATTGCTTGCCTTTATATCAAGATATTGTACAAGTCATACAATTAACTCTTAAAAAGATTGTGGAATTTACGTAGAAAAGATATTTCGACTCTTACTTAAATAAAACTTCGCGGATATTAATTCAGTAAATATTTAAAACAGGTTTATGCTCGAATGTAGAACATCGTGCATATCTTCCTTTAAACTAAACAAACTACGCATTTATACACATTAAGGTAGCTCCAAACACGTTGAATTCAGTATACCATCTCTTTAATGTCTTCGCGATACACGGCTAAAAACCGTTGATCCTTGTTTCATTTGTCAGTGTCTTAGGAACAAATGTATATTTTGTGTAAGTGTAAACAAGTGTGTAATAAACAGATAGTTAATAGTTATACGTCGAAATATGTGCTTACTGCGCTCAAAAAAAAAAAAAAAAAAAAAAAAAAAAGCAATATTTCCGCTCCGGTACTTTTGCAAATTCCTTGATAAACGAAGCGCATAACCTGTAAGTGTTATTTATAAGATTTTGCCTCTTATGTTACATACCACGAAAATTTTCGTATACAGGTCCTTCTCTTGCATGTTCTGTCCTAGCACCGTCGCTCTGCTGTTCTGAAGGTTTCCCTGTGCGCCTAAGCATAAACAAATATTTCAATTTTCAAAACAGGACATTTGCAGCAATAATTATCTAATGGTAGCTTAAATTTATCAGCTTATGCAGATCTTAAAATGGACTGTAATATATTGATGTTAAGATTTATAGCAATAAAACAGATGAATCATTTTAGGCGTGGCATGAGAAAACCAACATAGTGCGTTTGAGCATCCGTGCAGTCTGGCCAGGATCAATGCTGTTCGCTTTCAAAGTCTATTGCAATTAGAGAAACTGTTAGCGAACAGCATGGATCCTGGCCAGACTGTGCGGATGCGCAAACGCCTTCTGTTGGTTATCTCATGGCGCGGCTCAAATAACTGCGCGGATGCGCAGGCTGGATACATGCGGGTTGCTAACGCACTATGCTGTTTTTTTTTCTCATGGCGAAGCTCATTTGAGAAATCCTTAGAAACGTTTTACATTTAAACTTACATTACACACTCCGACTACCCTGAAGAAATTTGGAATTTAGTGATGATCAATACCAACAAGACGCTTTTAAAACCAAATTCAAACAAATGTTAAAGTGTTCTCAGAACTTACCTTCGTTTGACGAAGAATATTGCAAATACAATTCCAATTATAACAGCCACAGCAGCACCTGAAACACCTCCCGCGATAGGACCAATAGAGGGTGAAGTAGAAGACGTTTGACCTACAAAGACAAAGATGAAACCGGTCCTATGTAATATAAAAAAAATGTCCATAATAACACACATAAAAAATCATTCAAAATCCATTTCTAATGATGTTTGCAAGAAACTTTAAAATATTTCAAAATAGTATTAATATTAAAAATATTTTAAACATTGCGAAGTTTCAAATTTTTATTCAATGACATCAACGTAAAATAGAATTTTAACTCAAAGATTATTCATGGCATGGTTTGTGCTGCAGAGTAGTCAGGTCAATGCAACCAACTCAGCACCACCAACTGTAGTTGCACATATGAAAACATTAGAGCAATCACTGTGCGTAACTCATGCCTTTAAGGCTTCTGTAATATTTGTTCGTTTTGGATAAATTTTTGAATATATAAAAATGAATACAGACAACGTTATTTACGTTCATGTTCATGTATATGTTTCTGATGTATTTCGATTTATCTATCTTTACAGATATCCCCAAACCATGTTTGATATACGTAAATTCTTTCCTGTGGATTTTGAAGTAGTAAAGTAATCAATTTGAGAAGTTATTTTTTTCCAGCCGTAGTATTGTTTAACATGTTTAACATGTTTAACTTACTGTCATCTTTAATTGGGTAAAATAATTAATTGTTTTAATTATCTTGGACAGACGTGGCAAGGTGATTTTATATAGACCCAATGGCACGGAAACATTAAATTCGAGTACAATGAACGTTGCATGAAAAAGTTGTGGTTTAATTTTTCAATTACTTCCTTTTGTGTGTCAAATTTCATATTATAGTTTACACTAACCTTGCAGATTCGATTACATGACAGCGGTAATGGTAAAAAAATATATATCGTTTAGGTTTAAATTACTACTAAATCTGATAAACATGTTTTACTACATTTGAAAATTTGCGCATAAAGTTAACGTATATCGTTTACATTAAATGCGTTTTATTTTCTGCATGTTTTTCACTTATTAATCAGCCGTTCAAATTTGCTCCACGTGCATAATATATTCTATTCTAGACGACTCAGCTTTGTTTCGATTCGAATTTCCTTGTTGACAAAAACGACAACACTATGAAACTCAACATCTCGTTACCTGTTACTTCGATCATTTTATGTATCTTACGTATAGGAATTGACTTTCATTTTGCAGATAAATACGCATTCATTAAGAACGACTGTTGATCTTGTTCTTACACAAAATGGAAAATATTTGAGCTGGTACCCAATGAAACTGCATATCAAATATTTGTTTTGATTAGGTACGCGTACAAATATAACGACATTTTATACATGTACAATATATGTTGTTAAAACATCTGGTGTCAAGATAAAAGAAAAATGTCCTTTGTTAAAAGGAAACACGTTACACATTTGGTTAGGTACTTAGAAAGCCACGATGAACATTTTTTTTTTATATATTTAACATGATTTTCAAGACAGGTCGATTGTTTAACCGTTTTCCTGTAAGATCGTTTTTGTTCAAAGTGCATAAATAAATTAAATTGTATTTTAATTAAATGCATTTTTATTTTAAAGCAAGTAAAATGTCATATTGTTATCAAAAGTATGACTATTTAGATAGAAAATGCTTGAGCAATAGTAAGTTGGGGATGTTTTTAACTAAACAGTCATATGAAAGACATATTAACAGCAAGCAAGTAAATATAAATATTTAATCAAATGTCCACTAAAGAACAGACAAAACCAAACCGTCTGTTATCATTTTGTTTGGTTTCGTTCTGAGATTTTAAGCCATCTTTGTAATCATTGTGTTATACCCCAGTCACACATACGGCGTGGATAACTACGTCTGGCCACGGATAGAAACGTAGTAGTCCGTATCGATCCGTATCGATCCGTACCTGAGCCGTACCTTAAAGTAGTAATCCGTATCAATCCGTACGGCTCAAGTACGGATCGATACGGGTTACTACGTTTCTATCCGTGGCTAGACGTAGCTCTCTGCGCCGTATGTGTGACTGGGGTTTTACTTATTTATTACAGCGTTTGAGTTTTTAAGATATATTTCATGGAATTTTAACTGTTTTACTGACGTCACTCTATATAGTAACCGGTAATTCTTTTTCACAACGCAACAGATGATATAAGAATGCACAATTGATTTACAAAACGTTTGTTATACACCGAACCCGAGGCTCGAACTCTTTACACTTCGCTAAGCCTACCGCGCTAACAGGGTTGTTAAGAATATCATTAGTACTGTAATCTTTATAGTGAATTTAATTGATATACAATGTAGGTGAAACTCGATAAATGTGCGTATATACTGATTACAACAGCATTACTAATAAAAGCATTAAGCCTGAAAAAAGAAATGAAATGTTAAAGCGACTCTGAAGCGAAATTAATAATGTTTCACTATTTGCAGGTAAAATGAAATGTCGCAAGCGAACTTACGTTTTGCAGATTCTTACTCTTTTTTTTTGGTTATTTTTTTTTTTTGTAACTTTAAGATTGTTATTTCTATTTCATATTTTATTCATTTCGTTAATGATGAAACTATTGTGTTAAAATGCAGTGACATATATACTGCATCCATATACACTTAATATAATTATATCAAAATCTCAATATTCAACTTCTTTCTTCGATAAACATGTATCATATACTCAAACATGGCACATATGTATACGAATAAGTAAAATATTAGGAAAAAATGTTTTGAGAAGACATATTCTGCATGTACGATTAAAACTAACAACTTTATCATACTTGCAATCTTGTGAAATTTCCAAATCACGATAAACTGAATTCATAATCAAACTTTACATCATATGGATGAAACATCACTTTAACACGTGAAAAAGTGCCCGAAGTACATGTTAGAAATTACAAGATTTGTAACTGATACCAAGTGGATTTGCCAAATGTCAATTTCTATCGACATTGTTTATGAAATGATAACAGGGTTTTATAGATTTTAACATAAGTATTAGTGGTAGAAATGTTTGGCGTTTATATAGAGCTTCCTATTTCAAAGGTAATAATGAATTGTCTTAAAGCACTCGTCTAACTGATTAAACAACAGCACAACTACAAAAATATTAAAGTAAAAGACGACTTTATATACATGACCAAGCAAATTTATTTGTATTTATTTCAAACCTTTACTGGGTAAAAAAAAGGAAGTAAACAGCGTTAATCTACATTTGACATACTTAACTAGTGTTTTACTACATTTATTACTGCCTGAAACTCATACAAATACTTTTGTCTAAACGCTTTTTATGATAACATTTACCGGGGTATGATTGTTCAACTAATTTAAAAAATCAAATTGTTGGAGATGTCCCTTTAAAAGGCACACGGGTGGTAAAAATTGGAAGTGTTAATCTCGGCAACATTTCAATATTTGAAAATAACTAAAGTCGTCTTTTAGAGACATAAACAAGTTATTAAAGACATAAACAAGTTATTAAACAAGTTATTAAAGACATAAACAAGTTATTAACTGTATGCAAAAAGTTCAACTTTAATAAGATGAAATAAAATGGTCCACTACTTATGTATGCTAGTCGAATTGTTTAACTACCATGTTACAGAGAATTTAGGCCTAGAACTACACTTTAATTTCGTTCGTCATCTACCTCCGATTCTCATAGAAAGGTCATTCGCATCCATCAGAGGTTCATCCGGGGAGACTTGGTAGACCTCTGGTATGCGAGAATAGAAAAGGTTGGCAGTTACTTGTTTAGGTACAGTTAATAGACGTTATAGAATCTAACAAATGAAGAATGTCATATAAACGTCATAATACCGACACAACTTTTGTACGATATAATATTACTATGTAACAATGAAAATATGCAGCACTAATATGATATGAATTAACGACATTTGGCAATTTAACGGTATTCGCAAAAATCGTTGACATTAGTAGAATCCAACAAATCTCCCATCAGTCTCCACTAACCTTGCTGTCTTTAGAACATGTTCAACTATGTAGGGTAATTATTTTGCAGACAAACCGTTCAACTGATATTGTACCGAAAAGTGTCATTGGGTTAATAATGAACTGGACAAAATTGATGGTGTTTGTAGATTTTGCGATTGTATCTTTTATCGTTCTTATTTCTGTTAGATAAATAAACCAGTTTCACGAAGCATTCTTCACTTAGACGGAAGACGTCTCAAGAACACGTATATCAAATAGGCCCGTTTTAACATTCAGCTAGATGCAATGACCTGTTTAACAGTTTATTATAAAAAATTCCGAAAAATCAGAACAAATGCACGAATTTCTCATGCTTCTATTGTATCGGAAAAAAATAGAAGTAGGACAGGTCTAATAAGTATCATAGACCTCCAAAATGATTTCAGTAATTTACAAATATCGACCTCTTCCAAACAAAGGATGGTTATTTCGTTTTTGAAACAATACAAAATTACATAAATAGTTAAGTTAGAATTACCATTCATGACAATGGATTCGATAAAAATAATGCACAGGTCCCTAAACGCATCCACAACTACTCATGGATTCTCCTACACACAATATTTGTCACAAAGTAATCTCAGTTCCGAATCTATTGCTTTATAATTACACAATCTATTTACAGTCAAATCTGTCTATAAAGACCACCCTTGGGAGAGCCAAAATGTGGTCTTTATTGACAAGTGGTCTTCATTCAAAGGTTAATATGCACTGTAAATGTTAAAAATGGGACACAAAATATGTGGTCTTTAAAGCCAGGTGGTCTCTGTTCATAGGTTGCCTTTAACACAGGTTTGACAGTATTATATATTTGTAAACTGTTTATATATTTTCTTTTATCACAAGTTTGATGTCGTGGAAGTGAAATAAAGTCATTCCATAAAACCGGAATAACACTAGTGTAATAAAGCTTTGACGTTGACGTCGTTTTAAGTAAAGGAGACGTTGGTCGACTTTACTAGGTCTACAATAGGTAAATAACAAAGAAAAAATGACATGTCAGCATGAAAAGCTTACATGTGATAAATGAATATTACATTCGTGTCTTTCCACATTGAATTTATTAAACTCGGTGAAAACTTGATAAAATGCTCGACAGAGCCTCATATTTTATTATTTTAATAAACTCGTATAATACATTCAGTATGAAATATACTGATGCAATATCCTCTTTTGATATACGTTTGTTTGGAAGCATAGGGCAAGTGTTTTGTTTTAACATTTAAGACATTAAAACAGATATGTTTCAAAAAGCATCTTAAGAATGTGCAAACTACTGTTCTTAAGGTAACTTATACTTTATTTACAAGAAACTGAAGCATTTTGTTTTTCATATAAATTTACCTCAATTTTAAAATTTGTTATGTCAGATACAAATACCGTCAAAATTGTTTGTAGAGACCGTCCCTTGGTAATGTTGAAAACGGTCTCTATTGTCAGGTGGTCGCTAATCACAGTTAAAAGTGTGCAACATATTGTAAAACGGGAATGATGAAGACAAAGTCCCAACACTTGTGTTTTTAGAACGTGGCTTTCCCTGTCGGGTATTCTTCCTTGTTTTTTTTTGTCTTTATGTCTAACTTGAATAAATTATATTTTAGTTACTCTTTTAATAAATATGTCGTAAAAATTAACTTAACTCGAACTAGACGAGAGTTTAACAAAAAGCTTACAAAAATATGTTTTTTGTTTTCTCTGTAATTCATACTTAAATAGCATAAGCCAGGTATTAACACCTACATGTACATATCTTTTGTGTTAAATGACTGACAATAATAAACACTGTGGTTTGGTACAAATATCATTTAAAGTTATAATTCTAAGATACGATATCATATCGTGTACTTGGACAATTGCTTCTACAGAAACTACGAAAGTGACTTACTTGAATCAAGAACACAAACTGGGTCGCCGCTTGAACCACCACATCCTTTTTTACAAATGCCGCCATCCTGTTGACAAATATTGTCAATACAAAGGTCGCTGCATGTGTCGTCACACGTAATGCCATAGAAACCAATTTTACAACCATAGGTGCATCTTCCGTCATTTGACGCACAATCACCTGTGTCTCCGCTGCTTGAAGCAATGCAGTTTTCAGAACACGTTCTGTTGCAGATGGGTCCAAAATAATTTATAATGCAATCGCGACAAACGCCTGTAGAGATGTTACAGGAATCAAGGCATTTAATAGGGCAAGAGTTGTCACACAAATGACCGAAATAACCAGATTTACATTCTTTGCACTCAGTGTTCGAAGCGCACTTGACACAGTTGCCGCTGGGCACACAACACATGTCACCCGAATAGCTATCTGCACAACCATAATCACAAACACCCGTACCGATACCACATGTGGTATTGTAGCAGTGAGTAGAACAATTATCATAACAATTCTGCCCGTGGAAGCCAGGTTGACAGTTTTCACAGTAGTCCCCATCAAAATTGCCGGCACAGCTGAGGCACTTTCCAGTCTCTTTCTCACATAAAGCATTTTCACATTTTAATGAACAATCTTGGTCACATGCTACTCCATACTTTCCTTGTATACAGGTGTCACACATTGGACC
This sequence comes from Mercenaria mercenaria, assembly GCF_021730395.1. Lineage (NCBI taxonomy): Eukaryota > Metazoa > Mollusca > Bivalvia > Venerida > Veneridae > Mercenaria > Mercenaria mercenaria. The sequence continues at coordinate 64,383 of NW_026461218.1, read as the reverse complement.
TGTAAAGTTGCCTTGACAACCCCCAGAACAGAATCCAGTTGTTCGGTTACACGCATTAGCTTTGCAGTGTGTAGGACACATTTTGTCACAAAGTGTACCGTGCATCCCAACTATACAGGTATTACACTTTGCGCCAGTTATTGTGTTAGTGATACAACCTTCACTACAATATCCTGATGTTTTGTTACACATAGCGTTTTTGCAGTGTTCTGGACATAACTCGTTACAAAAGGTTCCATATTTTCCGTTAACACAATCCGTACATTTGCCACCATCAAAGTTTAACGAGCAAGAACAATTACCAGACGCAATATGGCATTTTTGATCTATGCAACCGATGGAGCAATTATTCTGACAATTAGGGCCATATTTTCCTTTAGAGCATTGCAAGCAGTTGTCGTATGATTGACATTCTATGCAACTATCTCTGCATCTTAATGTGCAATTATTGAACAACTGTTTAACATTATTGTCAAATTCATACCCGTTATAAAATCCATTTTTACAATCATTGCATTTTTCCTGGGAGGAACAGGTCATACAGTTAGACGGACATTCTTTACTACAGTTATTGCCTGTGTCGTAGAAACCGTGTTTACATGTTGTACATGTCCTACCACTGCAGTTACAATTCTCTGGACAAAAAGCGTGCGGACATGTTGTCGACCCATCTTTGTTATAATAACCGTCGTTACAAACAGTACACAATAAGTTAGAGGTACACGCTTTACAGTTTGTTGGACATTTTGATGTACAATCTTTATTTGGTCCTAGGTAGAAGCCGTCATAGCATTCATCACAAAATGAATTACTCCTGTCTTCGCATTTTGTACAGTTGTGATTACAAAGCTCATAACATCTAGCCCCTCTGTGTCCATCAATGCAACCGTTTTTGCAACCGTTCCAAAAGCCTTGGTATTGATGACACGTGCTATCAGCACAGCAATTACAGTTTTCTTCACAGTTTTTATCCACTACCGCACCTAAAATAACAGTAAGGTTTGAAACATGATTTTATAAAGGATGATAGAATGTCCTTTTTCACCGTTATAATTTAACATGAATAAGAATTACATGAGAACTTACAATATTGTGTAAAAATGCCAATTGAAAAAAAAAAAAAACGATTTCATATTATACTGGCACCCATTCATACCGTAGGACGTTAAGCCATGGCAATATTACGAAAGACCGATGGTGACTTCACACCTCAAACTTACGTCTTCAAACTTCACACTTCAAACTTCACCCTTCAAACTTCATTCATCACAAATCAGACTTCTGACTTCATACTGCACACTTCACAGTTAATAGCTTAAACATCATGTGATTGGACATCATCTACTTATAATGATGAAAAATTGTGTATTGGCATATATGTGCTCACCATTTTTTATTTGAGCTTTTTAGTATTATTGATTGTGTACATCTATATGTTCTGGGGAAATAAACGACGTTCTGACTTTAGATTATATCACTTGTTGATATTCGAAAGATAATCTTCTTGAGAAAACTATTTTAAACAATCTCATACATGGATAGCGCACTTGAAAATTGCTAAAACTATTCCATTCAATGCAGAAATGCGGTTGCCATGGTAAACGAAAGAAAAGATATGTTTAAAAATCTTCATGTGTAAAACAAAAAGGCCTATAGATTAGATATATGGTGCGTGACATTTACTAGCGGTCCTCTTGCACAATAGGTATTCAAATTATGCGACTGGATTAAAATTGATCTCATCCAAGGGACAGTACTTTTAAACGGACTTATAAAAAGACATTTTTAATATCATCTTCTCTTACGGTATATTATACTCTCCTATATTCATTTAAAGCCCTGCTCCGCTGCTATTCAAATTCTTTTGTGTGTATGCAACCCATGATTACAATAGGTAACAGTTAACGGCCACGTGCCACACTTAAGCACGCAAAACCACAGAATTTCAAATAGAATTTTATATAAAATAGACTCTATTTTGACAGGCGGCACAGTTCATAGTCAGGATTTTCATGCTTTTTCAGTGACAATTCAAGGTTAAAAGGTAGGACGGGAGCAGGGCTTTAAACTATGCCTCTGGAGTCAAAAGTAACTCAGCCATAACTATTATGATTCATGATTATGTCGGTAACGCCAGGTTATTTAAAAAATAGAAAAAAGCCCGAAAAAGACTTCACACTTCAAACTTTAAACTTCACACTTTAAACTTGAGACTTTCAACTTCAGACTTCACACTTCAACCTTCACACTTTAGACTTCAAACTTTACACTTAAAACTTCAGATTTCACACTTCAGACTTCATATTTTAGACTTCAAACTTCAGACATTCCTATTATTTTTATGTGTATTAAGCATTATATATGGTACAATATAGCTTGGAATGTTCACGCAATGGTAGCGAAGACAAAATGCAGCTCGGAATATGGTATCACACTTTCATTTGAGCGTGATGTTATACATATGTTTAAAAATAATTATTTTCGAATCTACACAAATGCCTAAAAACTGAGTTGAATATAAAGTTATTTAGATTTTAATAGCTATCGTGTAAAGAAATGAAATCTTACACCGCAATGCTAATGACCGAATTCGTAGTCAGATGATCAGTGCCTGATTACTTCAGTGGACCAATACTTTTATAATTCTGTAACTACTTTTAAAATTATTGTATTAGTGTACTTTCTGACCTCTGTGAGAAACGGTAATATAAGATTATTGTATAAGTGTATTTTCTGACCTCTGTGAGAAACGACAATATAAAATTCTTCAAAGGTGACCAATCACATTTAAGTACCATTTTAAGTTTCAGAATTGCTTGTATCTTCGAAATTCAGATATTTGTCTTGATAAGAAAAAGGAGCTAATAATGATTTTACAAACGTGCATTTCTAATGACTCGGCTAGATATATAACGTTCAATGTAAATCTCTTACAGATAAAATATGATTATAACTTTTATATTATATCATTCTGTAGGCAAGATATTTTCATCAAGTCGTGATCATGCTAAATTAACTCTTATTTGGTTGAACAACCAGATTAGTAAGATCAACTAAAATTAATCCAGTAAAAACTCACATGTAAAGGCACACTAAAGTAAATAAGTTTAAATGGGCAGATGTTAAAGTTTCAAAAATATCCATTACATAGTTAAAACCTGTTTAACCATCTTTGAATAAAGAAGTGAATAAAATTATATAGAGAATACTAGGTTACTTTCTATTTAAATTTATTTAGAGTCGAATTAAATATAAAAGTCGAGGTTCTAGCCAAGAATTTAATTGTTCATACACGAACTTCACAAAATCAAATTTATAAGAGGGTAACCTAATGTTCTATTCATCCCACCTTTTGATTTAAAATCGTCTTTGATTAAAATACAAAACTTACCACCAACTAGATCTGTGTCTGCCTTGCATGGAAATTAATACGCCCTCCAAATTAGACACATACTGCATTGAAATAGGTCTTTAAAATTCCAAATGTAATCAAATAAAAGTGGGGAAATGCTAACCGTTGGTTTTGTACCCATGCTCTCTGTTCTGCTGAACAGGAATTAATAATTTTAATTTGCTGCCAAATGAAGATTTATCCAAAGTTACAAGTCGGATACCCATTCTCACCAAGCAAACGTTAGGCGTGACTTAAATGTATACACGCCATAACGACCTTTGACAGAAACAAAAAGACAAACGTTCATTCCATTCCATATGCACTATTTTCTAGATTCATGTGCAGTAAGTTGAAATCCTGAATAAAAACGCTTCAGTTAGTCACTGACCTGATATAGCAAAAGTTATCACACCCCTTGAATTTTGCCTTTATTTTGCATTTTGCATGAAGGTAGGATAAGAATCAGTAATTGCAATAGCTTAGTTTTTACCTTCCACTAGAAATCTTGACAAAAGCCATATGTATTTCAGTATCCAGAGTGTCCGCATCTGTAAACAAAATTCCAAAAGACATTTAGTACATCTTTCAGTTCAGTTGTCAATTATTCCTTATTTCTGTCTCCAATAATAGCTTATATAACTTTTAAAGGTTACGAAAGCCTGACAACTGTACCGTGTTTTTATATCTAAGCAAGAACAACGATTTCGTTGTAGAATTGGCCAGTTTGCAACAAAAGACAAAAAGTTAAATCCTCTTATGACAGGAAAAGTGCTCGAGAACTAAACTTATATTGTTGTTATTAAGTACACATAAGAATTATGACATAATTTTCACGTATAAGGACAATCACTCCTCTAAAAGTTATCCCATAGACAGGAAGATAACTGAAGATCCGCATTGCTTAAATGTGAAAACTGGACTGCCCACGGTAACACAAATGTTGCATTTCGTATGTGGTTATTAGTACATAGTTTGCGATTTTATTTTAATGACAACTTACCCGCTTGGACGAGCTTTATTATAAGATAATAGGTCATATTCTGTAAAACGGCCAAATACTAGTTTCGTGACCTCCACGTATTACCACATCTGCAAAGGGATACAACTAGGTACCACCAATCATGGTGTAAAAACGTACCAAGTTTTAAGGAAATATTATCCAGGCCCAACATAGCATAATAACAAATAAAAAAGGGCAATAACCTTGACAGGAATTCTGACACCACCCCGTACCCGGGGACCGCCTGGAGATATATATACATCCCATAACTGGAGACTGTCACATAATTGTCAGGAAAACCCCAGTGAAGGCGTATAATTGATCGTTTTGCAATGTTAATAATTAAGGGTTAATGAAACATAAGGTTCCAGGGTCGTTCCGTCGGACACACGACCCGACACCGGGAGCCATAACAGTGATCTACAATCACGGTAGAAAAGGGGAAATGGAAAAGTGGTTTAAATGGCTACCCAATGTCAAGGATATATTAAGCCATACATACATGATATCTGCGAACATGGCGCTAAATTCTGCGAGTCATGAGGATAAAGTACACCGAATGCGTATGGGGTGGGGCAAACCCATAGTAACCCGTAGTACCAATGTTTAGTGGGGATGAATTCGTCCTAGGGTCCTAATACATAACAAGAGTAACATGACAACCACACCATACTGGTTGGTGGCACGCTGCCCTCATCGCAGGAGCTACGCACCTGCATGGTCTGCCTCATGACTGACTTAATATACAAGAGAGGACGGGTTGGAACAAATCAGCCAGGGTGCATGAATACTAAATTTAACGTAGATAAAAGATTTTTAGTCTCGCTGGCTAATTCCTTCCAAACACTGGAGCGAAAACATTAATTGCAAGTCGGGAAGGGGGGTGGGGTGGGGTCGGGGGAAGCTATAAAACACTAGAAAGAAGTAAGAATCCGATCTCAAGTTTAACTATTGTTATTAATGATAGATGTATGAATATAACAATATTAACACACTGTTTGTTTTTATGTGCTCAATTATGTATGCAATAAATATAGAGTATTAATTTAACTTGTTGCGTAATCAATGATACGAGGAGCAAGGCGAAGTGAATATGACGTTAAATCCCCATGAATTTAGATAATGACTAAACGAGAAATCCAATCTACCACTTCCCAACTTCGCCAAACTCCTGCCTAACATCCTACATAAAAACTACCCATCCCATAGCACAAAAACCCAAACACAATAATTCAATTCCTGAAAAAGAATATAACAATTAGAGTGAGGCTCCTTATGGTATTTTATTTAATCTAGTAAAATCCTACTAATTACTTAAAGATTGAGCTCTATGTCAGAAACATAACATCGTTAACCGACGGCGACAACCCGCCTTCGATATAGATTTAATTGTTACTTAAGTTCTAGATCCTATAAAAGGTCGATGGCAGTCCCTTGCCTCCGACTTGTTAAATGCATAAAGAACTGTCCTATAAAGTTCAATGGCGATCTCGCCTTAGAACTAATTAAATGTATTGTCATTATTTTATTCCTATATCAGATTGACTGCGTCAACTCGCCTTCAATCTACCTCAAATGATAAAAATAGGAGCCTCAAATACAAACAAAACAAATTAATCCCATCCCAAAATGACACCCAAACAATGCCCACAAAAATAAATATAGCGGCGTGCATTTTAGTCCGTACCGAAGACCAATAAAATAAACTTGGTTGAAGTCCGAAATTGTACCAAGGATTACACTCCAAAAAATCCTCAAACGACAAAATAATTATTATTAATGTGTTACATTATAGTTCCTAAATTATCATTATTCCCTCCTATAAAAATATACACCCCGTTCCCACCCCATAACCTTAAAAGACGGACCCCCCAAAAACACATCTACTCTGTATGAGTGTTCACGATGATCTCCCAGCGTTATTTAATTTCACCCGGGCCTAAAATTATGACGTCACGCACATTACGGAGGTAGCCGAACAGTAAAATGGGAGGAGCTAACGTCGGCAATTTAGACTATTTTTAACTATATAACAAAATAACAGATGCAATTCATCCCGATATGTTGCTAAATATTCAAAGATTACTATCAACATTATGCAATTTAAATAATATCGTACGCAACCGATAGAAATTGGCCACAAAACATATACGGGCCGCGGACATTTCTTCGGGTCTCCGAGCAAACGTAATTAAACTCGGGACGGCAAATCGTTCGTTTCCGTAATTGAAGCATGTGCGTATAACGATGCAAGCACACAGGACAATTCTACCTCATGGTAATTAGTTGTGATTTATATAACTTTAAAAAAATGGGAGTTGCAGTACTCTGTATCGTGAATTCAGATGTATAAATCATACACACACAATAGAAACTGTTACAATGTATCAAGGATCGGGTGTCGAATGTCAAAATATATAACACTACCCCCCGTTTTCTAAACTTTTCGTCCCCGAAAAGAAAGGAGTAAGTAACTTTAAAAGAGATTCGACTCCGACCTTGTACCACATACTAAAAAAAAATCAGCATGACACAACTTTTGGAACGCACTGTACATATCGATCTTTTACAATATTTGACCTTATAACTGTACATTCCTTTTTACATTTATCTAAATTTTAACAATGTTTTACAGATACAATAATGTTCTTTGCTAAAGAAAACGTGAAATTTTGAAAAATACAAAAAAACAACATTTATCTAATAATAACGGTTCGTAAAACTTCGAGAACTTCCGTAATCGAGTCTCGTTTTGAAAAGACACATGGCAGTTGCAGATTGCACAAACAGGAATGTTAAATAAATCTCAAAATATGGATAATTTATGAAGAGTTGGATAAAATCACTTAGCAGAAAGGTAAATGGCCTGATAAGTAAGACTTTCAATAAAAGATGATAGGTTGGCAGTACGTGTAAATGTGAAAAAATACCCAAAACAATGAACAATAATTGTACCGTTACGTCTCGCAATAATCAGTGACTAGAATAAAAAGCTGTTTAAATACTTAAAATTTCTAAATTTACAGTTAAAAGAAAACAAACAAAAAACCCTGTAATGTAACCATTTTGAGTTCATTAATATTGTTTAACATGAATATATATGTTTATTATATATATATAATTTTTTTTTTTTTTAGATAACTACGATAGAGGAGGAGTTGCACATCCTCTCCGCCCACAGACGTTCAAAATCCCTGCCATAGTCTATACAATCAAACTTGTCTTCCCGTTCCTTCTGATGTAGTCGTCTCTCTAGATTGGTAGCCTTCTCGCGCTCCTTGACCAAGTCTACTGCTAAAACATCATTGATCCTACGTTGTTCATGGAGTTGCTGTTGTGCAAGAATCCACCTGTGGTCTTCTTCCTCCACAACAGGCCCGGCAGGTACAACATCGTCTGCCATAAACTCCGGCAAGTCGTCAAAGTAGTCCAGGTCACCGATCTCGTATCTGAGTGCCATCTCTAGAATATCTGGCTTAAAGGTGGTACGGCACGGGGGTCCTGCACAGGAGGTGGAGGCGGTGGTGTGCACTGGGTCGGTACAGGCGGCGGAAGCGGTGTGGCACTCTGATTCTGCACCTCAAAAAAATTTGGACGACCAGTCCAGTGAAATGGAGTGAACCTTAAACATAAAGTTACTCGTCATGCCCTCTTTCTTGACCAGGTGGGTCCTTAGAGCGCCAGCTGAGTGATGCCCCAGACCACAAAACTGACAGCTATACAACTTGGAATGCGCTGCATAGAAGTGGCGCTTCCGCTGGCTGGTCAGCAACACTCTTGGGCAGAGTTTACATTTGAAGAACTTCATCTCAGCCTGAAAAATAAGAGACCCGGGTTTTCAGCAAACCTGCCGACACCACACATGTAAGTATTTAGACATTTTATATTATATATGATAGTCTGCACAATCGTTATCCTTCCCAGCTTAATAGTTTAACCATAATATTGAATTAAACCGAATCATTTTTCCAAATTTAGAGAGATTATATTTTAGAAAAGCAAATGACAGTAACCGTTGAATAACAGGTTCATTCCCGAGCAAACAGTGTTTTTAAATTAATTACAGCAATACCGTCCTGAAAACGACAATAATATAGGCTTATCTTAAGACTTCATCATATTTCGGGTGAAGGTTCTTACTTCTTTCATTAAATGTGTCTAAAATTTATTACGTATCAAAACACTGGAAGTTCACAACTATATTTGCCATTGCGAAAATAAAAAGAACAAAACGATATACACCATTATATGTGTTAGTACACTAAAAATCTCTATTTCACACTCTAACAATGACTCCCCTGACCAACTTGGTCATAGGATAAATGGCGTACCGATATATTTTACAAACCCAGTCACTATGCAAAATTCAAACTAATATATTGAAACATTGATAAAGTAATAAACAACTATATTCCACATTGCATTTTTTTTTTTTTTTTTTTTTTTTTTTTTTTAGCATCTTTTAGTGGCTATATATATATATATATATTTTTTTTTTTGTGCAACTTAGCCAGGCTAGTGCTAGATACAGGTATGCAATCTTTACTACTTTACTACAATGTACCTTTAATGAAACGCAAATTTTACATATCGGTATATATTAACAAAGAAAAAGAAGCATTGCAAACCTGTTATAACATGAACCCGGCTGTCATGGAAATAAAAAAAATATTATCATAATATGCACTGTATTATACTCAAAACATGTTTTCAAGTAACATCCCTGTATAACTATGTTTACATTTGCATCAATATTTATATGGATTGCTGATACGAAATATAACCACAACATACCTTACAATAAATTTATTAATGAACAATAATTAATTTACAGTTTCCTGAAATTTACACAACCATGAAACATTTTGCCATTTTATTCTTCAGAAGCACCAAAGATATGGAAGTTGTCTCCATGCTGGAAACCATTAATTAGTACATTCATTCACTCAGCGTAATCCAGTGGTAAGTGTTTTATAATATCCAACAAAATATATATTTATTATATATATTTTTTTTTTTTTTTTTTTTTTTTTTTTTTTTAGATTATTTGCTGTATTTCAGTGTTTTCATAAGTAATACAAAATACAATTTTGCACAACAAAATAGAAGATAAATAAATCATACCCGCATTGAAAATGCGGCTTAAAATTACAGTATTAGATACATGTCCATGTTTTACTGTGTCAGTAGCTGAAACATTTTACAATTGTGATTTAACATTTTCTACCACGGTGCTACTTCTCTGGAAGTAAATTGTTTCAGATAATTATGATGTATAACCATTTCTTTCTTTGGTTTTTAATCCTGAAAGTTACAAGGGTGATGATTTCTGTCACAACATAAGGTCCATCCCATCTGGGTGCAAGTTTTTTACCTGGGGACAGATATCTGTAAACTAAATCGCCAATATTATATTTAGTTTCCACAAGTCTTGTATCATAATTACGTTTCTGAGTATCAGCAGTATTCCTCAAACATTCACGAGCCATTTTGTATGAATCTGACAATTTTTCTTTCAGTTTTACCACAAAAGATGGTACATTCTCTGGTTCCTCTTCTGAAGGCAGGGGAAAACATTACCGTTGCAGGCGTATTCACCTCTCGACCTAACATCAATAGATTTGGAGTAAACCCTGTAGCCGGATGCTTCGTGCTTCTGTATGCTGCCAGAATATAAGGTATTTTGTCATCCAGTCATTTTGTTCCTCAGCATAGCACCTTAACATTTGAATTAAAGATCGGTTAAAATCTTTCTATGATCCATTTCCTGGGGCGTGGTTTTGGGGGGTTCCGTTTTTTTCGTAATATCTAGGAGACTACACACTGCCTTAAAGAGGGCTGATTCGAATGCAGGTCCTTGATCTGTATGTACCTCTAACGGCGTTCCAAAACGCACAATGAATTCATTTACCAGAACATTTGCACAAGTTTCAGCAGTTTGGGAAGCTGTTGGAAATGCGTCCATCCATCTAGTAAAATGTTCACCGATCACAATTATAATAAATCGGTTTTTATTCTTTGTTGTACGCAGTGGTCCAATAACATCTAAAGCTACTCTGTCCATCACATTTCCAACACTATAACTTGAGAGTGGAGCTCGTGGTTTCCTAGCTGGCCCTTTAGATTTTCCACATATTGTACAGGATTTCACAAACAGTTCTATATCTTCTGTCATACTAAACCATGAAAAATGCTGTTTAATTTTTTCCTTTGTTTTTGCAATTCCTAAATGCCCTGCTATAGGGTTACTATGCGAATACAGCAAAACCTCATTTCTAAGAATATTTGGGACCAACAAGACTTTGTGTTCTACATTTTTAAATGATTTTTTTATACAGTACTCCATTTTCTTTGCAGATATTTTCCTGATTTAGCCAATATTTGCGAAGGGCGGGGCTATAAGCAGCCGCTTGATCTCTTTCTGGGGAGATACCAGAATCTAACCAGTTGTGAACCTGACACAAGTCATCATCCTCGCGCTGAAATTGAGCAAATTCTCTAGGTGAGTATGCGGTCATCCAATTTGGTAACAAATTAACTTCCGAGCTTCCATAGTTAGGTCTTGACTGATTACTACAGGAAGGGGCGGCGTCACCCGTCACTGCGCATATGCGAGGTGGTTCTCCCAGGTCTCTTACATTGTCAACACAGTATTTAAAATCCTCCCAGTCTGTCTGGCATTCGACACAGTTTTCACTATTTAAAACATGAGAACAGCGGGTAGGTTGGAAATCTTTACGGCTTAAAGAATCCGAATTTTGGTGTTTTGCACCGGGTCTGTGTATTATTTCATAATCATATTGTGACATCACTTCAAGAAATCTAGCTAACTGTCCAGTAGGGTCCCTAAATCTAGCTAACCATCTTAGAGAAGCATGGTCAACACGTAATTGAAACTTTTCTCCGAGTAAGTAATGACGGAACTGTCTCATGAAAACCACCGCTGCTAGCAACTCACGCCTTGTGACACTATACTTTACTTGTGCTTTGTCTAATTTCTTTGAGGCATAGGCTATCACCCTTTCCTGTCCGTCCTGAATTTGGCTAAGAACTCCGGCAATAGCAACGTCAGAAGCGTCGGTATCTAGAATATATTTCCCTTCTGATCTGGGGTAGGCTAGTATCGGTGCGTTACATAGTTTATCCTTAAGTGTTTCAAAAGCGATCTGACATTTGTCATCCCATTTAAATGTTATGCCTTTGTGTAACAATTTTGTTAATGGTGCTGCTATATCACTGAAGCCCTTAATAAAGCGCCTATAATAATTTACTAGTCCATTGAATTGCATTAAAGCCTTGCAGTCCTCGGGTTTACGCCAGTTTTTAACAGTTTCTACCAATTTAGGATTGGGTTTGACTCCTTCTGCGGAAACGATATGTCCTAGGAAAATAGCTGAATCTTGGAGGAGTTTGCACTTTGAAGGCTTCAGCTTAAGACCGGGTTCCTTGAGTCTTTCAAAAACTATATTTAGACGATCTAGATGACTATTTATATCTTTACTGAATATTATCAAGTCATCTAAATAAATGAGTAGAATTTCCCACTGTAAACCTCGCATCACTAATTCCATGCATCGTTGGAAGGTGCTGCCCAAAGTTGCTAGTCCCATAGGAAGTTTGCAATATTCATACAAGCCATACTTTGTCAAGATTGCAGTCTTGTGTCTATCTTTCTCATCTACTTCAATTTGAAAATAGCCTTGCATACAATACTTACCGAAAAAACTTTTGCTGAACCTAAACAATCTAGACAGTCGTCCACTCGTGGAATAGGATAACTATCACGAACTATCTTTCCTTAAGTCCCCGGTAATCACAGCACCACCTGACTGTATTATCTGGTTTTCTCACAAGAACTACTGGAGCAGCCCAGGCTGACTTTGATGGTCTTATAATGCCTGCGTCTATCTGATCCTGAAGATATTGTTTCTCCTCGCCCTCAAATGCTCTAGGGGTTCTTCTAAGCGGGAACCTAACAGGTGTAGCATCCTTAGTTTCTATACAATGTTTAATAACATTACATGTACCTAGGTCTAGCTTATGTCTCGCAAATGCCGAAGCATTGTCATTTAAAATTTTCGCCAGCTTTGCTTTTTGTATTTCATCCAATTTAGTAGATGACCTTTCAAAAAGATCATGAAGATGATCAGGAATAACATAAGAGGGATGTTTCTCCTGTTGCTCCTTGGAAACTTTTCTTAATATAAATTCATCTGGTTCCATTTCAGGTTTGGAGCATTCTAACCCAGGAACACTGGTAATATCTTGTACTGGATGGAGTTCACCAAGAAGATAACCTTTCTTCAGCCGGATAGGTCCATCCGAAAAATTCATCAATCTGACAGGTACTTCAGTAGTTTTGTTTAAGATTACCGTTCTAGAAACAAGCATGCCCCTTTTGTCCTCAAAAGTAGGTTCTTCCATAGAAAACTGTGCTCCATCTGTACTCAGTATTTCAGGTTTTCCTCCAACAATCATCTCTGAATATGCTGGTACAGTGAAACTCCTTCTTACTACAACCCTCCCAACTTGTCCACTTTTCCTCTCTGTTTCACATGGAATCCACTTTTTATTTACTTTTAGACCTTTACGTGTGTTAAATGAAATATTATATTTGTCCAGAATGTCACTACCAAGCAAGAAATCATCTGTGATGTCCGCCACATAAACTGGCCATGTAAATGTGAGGTCACCAATATCGATTTTGAGTACAGCCACTTGAGATCTATCTGCGCCCGTTCCATTGGCAAAGCGCAAAGCTTTAACATCGCTTCCCAACTCTAAGCACACGTTACGTTTCCTTAACGAGATCCATTTACTTTTACTTAAGACTGATACCTCAGCCCCACTGTCAACAACAGCATTAATTTCTTCCCCTTGCACCCTAATAGGCACGGTGACCTTCACAGCTGTAGAATCCCTTCCGTGATCTCGCCCCTGCCGCTCCCGCAGCGCATTCAAACCATCTGTACTCTTGTCGACACCTGTATTAAGCTGTTCCGCCAAACAGCTAGAAAAACCATCCGTTAAATTCCTTGAAGATCCAGGAACTTTGGTATTGAGCCCGACCATAAGCTCCCAAAAACCCCTGGACTCCTACATTCTGCCGTCTGGGCAGAGACCTGGTCGTCAGTCCCTACCCAGTCTAGTTTAAACGAAACCCTTCCCTTTACAGTAGCCACAACTGGACAATTATAACGATAATGACCCTTACCTCCACACCTATAGCAATGGTTACACCTAGATCCATAGGGGTTATTTTCTTGCATACATTTCTCGCATTGATTTTTTCGCCGTTGAGTCCTCCTTTTTTCATTCATCACCTGAGACTCGAGTTTGCTTACCTGTGCTTTTAAAGTGTTAACTTCTCTATTTTCTTCAAGTTGTGCAGATCTAACCTTGATATCTGAATTATTGTCAAACGACTCGTATAGTTCTATCATGGATGCTGCTTCAGTCACAGAAGTAGGTTTTAATTTATAGATATGGGCCGCCAACTCTCTATCCTTTAATCCTCTTAACATATGTTCAATTGCTAATCCATTTAGCAGGTCAGCTGAAGCTCCAGGATACCCTCTCCCGACATCGGTTTCAACTCGCATTGCATAAGTTTGTATATTTTCCCGCGGTGCTCTCCTTATACTATTTAATCTTGCTCTTCTTGTTTCTTCCAGGGTGTGGTCTCCAAAACGACGCTTCAGAGCTGACATCAGGGTCTCCAGATCTGCATCTATGGCATTAGGCAGCTCAGATGCAAACATCAGTGCCTCGTCTCGCAAGCTAAACCACAACTGCTCTAGCTGTTTACCGTGGTTCCAGTTACTCCTTCTAGCCATGAGCTGGAACTGGATCATAAATGCTTCAAACTTCGTCTTACCATCGTATGTTGGCAACCTAGGTTTCGGTTCATCCTGGAAATAAGGGGGGTTAAAGACACGTGGTAACTCTCCTCTCTGAGGAACTTGAAACGCATCTGTCATAGTACCCATGGCAGCAAACGGTGAAGAGTGTGCACTTTGTGTAGAAGTCCCGGGCACTAACACTGGTGAAGAAATACTGTGTCCTTCCATGGAACTCAAAAGTGTATTATCACAGTTATTCACAGTCGTGGGAATTGCTTTTGATCTCAATTCCATATTTTCAACACAGTTTTTTCTGTAACCATAAACATTGTTTTACTCTGATATATTGGACAGATAAAGTTATTTGATACACAATAATTAGAATTAGAGCAAAAGGATTAGTGAACATCAAGATAGATATCAATTTACAAGATTTTCGTCATTTTTCAGATTATATCACATTTTACAGTGCAACCTCTGTTATCGGCACCTGACAAACAAAAGAACTTAATGAACCCTCACAACCATCATTTCCAATACTGCTTAACTTTTACAAAATTCAGTGATGTCCGCTTTAAAGGGGTTGCACTGTAATTACTGTATTCAACCTTATTATACATTGGCATTGATATTGCTCTTAAGACAGCAATGTACATAATACCGGTATTTCTTACTATCTTTAAATGAAAGTAGCAACAGGGTATAATTGGACATTTCCATTCAAGTCGTAAGAATTATACATGTTACGTGACATGATAATCTTGGGAAAAGGGATTTTTTATAGTGATTTGGCCATCCCATAAAATATGTGACTGTTAAATTAACAACAGACCTAGACCATCAATTATTAACAAAGGCCGCATAAGGCGGCATCCCACTTTTTGGACACCAGTTTCGTGACCTCCACGTATTACCACATCTGCAAAGGGATACAACTAGGTACCACCAATCATGGTGTAAAAACGTACCAAGTTTTAAGGAAATATTATCCAGGCCCAACATAGCATAATAACAAATAAAAAAGGGCAATAACCTTGACAGGAATTCTGACACCACCCCCTACCCGGGGACCGCCTGGAGATATATATACATCCCATAACTGGAGACTGTCACATAATTGTCAGGAAAAACCCAGTGAAGGCGTATTATTGATCGTTTTGCAATGTTAATAATTAAGGGTTAATGAAACATAAGGTTCCAGGGTCGTTCCGTCGGACACACGACCCGACCCAGGAGCCATAACAGTGATCTACAATCACGGTAGATAAGGGAAATGGAAAAGTGGTTTAAATGGCTACCCACTGTCAAGGATATATTAAGCCATACATACATGATATCTGCGAACATGGCGCTAAATTCTGCGAGTCATGAGGATAAAGTACACCGAATGCGTATGGGGTGGGGCAACCCATAGTAACCCGTTGAACCAATGTTTAGTGGGGATGAATTCGTCCTAGGGTCCTAATACATAACGAAAGTAACATGAAACCACACCATACTGGTTGGGTGGCACGCTGCCTCATCGCAGGAGCTACGCACCTGCATGGTCTGCCTCATGACTGACTTAATATACAAGAAAGGACGGGTTGGGAACAAATCAGCCAGGGTGCATGAATACTAAATTTAACGTAGAATAAAAGATTTTTAGTCTCGCTGGCTAATTCCTTCCAAACACTGGAGCGAAAACATTAATTGCAAGTCGGGGAGGGGGGTGGGGTGGGGTCGGGGAAGCTATAAAACACTAGAAAGAAGTAAGAATCCGATCTCAAGTTTAACTATTGTTATTAATGATAGATGTATGAATATAACAATATTAACAACACTGTTTGTTTTTATGTGCTCAATTATGTATGCAATAAATATAGAGTATTAATTTAACTTGTTGCGTAATCAATGATACGAGGAGCAAGGCGAAGTTGAATATGACGTTAAATCCCCATGATTTAGATAATGACTAAACGAGAAATCCAATCTACCACTTCCCAACTTCGCCAAACTCCTGCCTAACATCCTACATAAAAACTACCCCTCCCATAGCACAAAAACCCAAACACAATAATTCAATTCCTGAAAAAGAATATAACAATTAGAGTGAGGCTCCTTATGGTATTTTATTTAATCTAGTAAAATCCTACTAATTACTTAAAGGTTGAGCTCTATGTCAGAAACATAACATCGTTAACCGACGGCGACAACCCGCCTTCGATATAGATTTAATTGTTACTTAAGTTCTAGATCCTATAAAAGGTCGATGGCAGTCCCCTTTCCTCCGACTTGTTAAATGCATAAAGAACTGTCCTATAAAGTTCAATGGCGATCTCGCCTTAGAACTAATTTAAATGTATTGTCATTATTTTATTCCTATATCAGATTGACTGCGTCAACTCGCCTTCAATCTACCTCAAATGATAAAAATAGGAGCCTCAAATACAAACAAAACAAATTAATTCCCATCCCAAAATGACACCCAAAACAATGCCCACAAAAATAAATATAGCGGCGTGCATTTTAGTCCGTACCGAAGACCAATAAAATAAACTTGGTTGAAGTCCGAAATTGTACCAAGGATTACACTCCAAAAAATCCTCAAACGACAAAATAATTATTATTAATGTGTTACATTATAGTTCCTAAATTATCATTATTCCTTCCTATAAAAATATACACCCCGTTCCCACCCCATAACCTTAAAAGACGGACCCCCCAAAAACACACCTACTCTGTATGAGTGTTCACGATGATCTCCCAGCGTTATTTAATTTCACCCGGGCCTAAAATTATGACGTCACGCACATTACGGAGGTAGCCGAACAGTAAAATGGGAGGGCTAACGTCGGCAATTTAGACTATTTTTAATATATAACAAAATAACAGATGCAATTCATCCCGATATGTTGCTAAATATTCAAAGATTACTATCAACATTATGCAATTTAAATAATATCGTACGCAACCGATAGAAATTGGCCACAAAACATATACGGAGCCGCGGACATTTCTTCGGGTCTCCGAGCAAACGTAATTAAACTCGGGACGGCAAATCGTTCGTTTCCGTAATTGAAGCATGTGCGTATAACGATGCAAGCACACAGGACAATTCTACCTCATGGTAATTAGTTGTGATTTATATAACATTAAAAATGGGAGTTTGCAGTACTCTGTATCGTGAATTCAGATGTATAAATCATACACACACAATAGAAACTGTTACAATGTATCAAGGATCGGGTGTCGAATGTCAAAATATATAACACTAGTAAATGATTTCTTTGTTTGTTTTGGGTTTAACGCCGTTTTTTGCAACGGTATTTCAGTCATGTAACGGCAGGCAGTTAACCTAACCAGTGTTCCTGTATTCTATACCAGTACTAACCTGTTCTCCGCAAGTAACTGCCAACTTCCCCACATGAATTATCAGTGGTGGAGGACGAATGATTTCAGACACAATGTCTTATATCAAATCGTCACGGAGAACGTAAGCATCACCCGGGGATCGAACTCGCGACCCCGCGATCTGTAGACCAACGCTCTCCCTACTGAGCTAAGCGGGCGTGCTCCAAATAAATTAGATTGAAACAAACTCTGGAAGTAATCGAGAGATTATTTAATTTTTTGTCTTCTGAAAATGGTAAACTGTCAATATAGAGATTTTTTGCTAGGGGGCAGATAAAAGAATGCAGAACGTTTGTTGTAGTACATCGTTACACTGATTTCGTTTTAACGTTTTGATTAGCGGTACTAAAACCCTCAATAGGCTCTTTTTAATGTATGTGTTTCCACTGTGAAATCGCTATATGCCACAATTATGAAATAATTCGAATGAAACAACGTGCGACTTATTTCAATATAGACGTCATACCCCATTCCCCTCCTATTGGGACAGTCGTAGATATTAATTTGTATGCATGCGCCTAAGAAAGCACATAACGGTCGACTTCTCGTAGACAATAACTCCGTGAAAAAATATCGGACCTGAACATGCTAAGCACATCTCCTCTCAAAAGTAAAGTTTTCTCTATATTTTAGATAAACTCGAGCCAAGTGTGTCAACATCTCATGGGCGTTGAATTTACGTCGCTGACGTCGCGATCTAAATCCACCAAACACCATCGCCGGTTTCGGTTTTGCACCATATGCCTGCTAAGCAATATTACTCTAGAAACACAGGGCGCGCTTGTTTAAGCACTTACTACGTTCAGACCAATATCGTTATTTTTTTGTATTTTGTTTTCGCCCTTTTCCCCCAAGGTTCGAAGTCACCTTAAGCAGTTGTATTAGTATGGTAAGAAACCTTTCTCATTTCCACCTGGATCCTCCAGACCTTTTGAGATCCCTTTTGAAGTGACATTGTTTTTTCTTTCTTGTTTTTTTAAAGCGGGAAGTCGATGAGCAACTAGGAGGTAGCGACCATCGCCGAGCCCATCTTACTATGGACCGTATAGCTTCTACTTCACCTAACATCCCCAGATGGAACTACAAGAAGGCCAGATGGACCTATTACCAAAGTCTTAGTGATGAGCTCTGTATAGACATCAGAGTTGAAGGTAGAGACATCAACCGGGTTGTCAAAGACTTCAACGCCAGTATACTAAAGGCTGGTTACAGCGCCATTCCAAGGAGAACAGGAAAAGACTATAAGCCCTACTAGAGTGATGGGTTGGAGAATCTACAGGCAAAGCTATCAGAAGCCAGAGAGGAAGCAGAAAGCAATCCTTCACAAGAAAGTAACCTTTTTTCTACAGCGAGCCAATGCCAAATTCCTCAGGCACAAACGGAAAGCACAGTGGAAAAGCTGGAGAAACAAAACAGTCTCGCTCTAGAGCGAGATGGCCAAAAGCTGTGGAGATTGAAGACAGCTGAACGATGAAGACACAGGAAGAGGCTCAGCAATTTTGGAGAGTATTGTGAACTGCTGAAGTGTAAACAAGCGGCAAACACTTTTGCTTCAAACTACAAAGATGTTGCCATCATCCCCATCAACAGGAAACGGCAAAGGGAAGCACGAAGAGAAAAAAGGGAAAGGCAGACAAGTCAAGTGACACCAGAATGCATGAAACAAAGTTTTAAACTGCATGAGCAACAGACAGCTCTTAGGCAGTTGAAGACAAAGAAGTCTCCTAGACCAGATGGAGTCACAAATGAAATGCTTGCCCATCTAGGCACTGCAGCAATTTGCAAACTCCTGGAAATTTACAACTTCAGCTGGACACAAGGACTGCTTCCACAGATATGGAAAGAGGCAGTCTATAAGAAAGGGAAGGATCTAAAGAAGGCTACAAGCTATCACAAACACATGGAGAGGATTGTGAATGCACGCCTGAAGTGGTACACGGAGACTTACAACCTAGTTGCAACGCAACAAGCTTGCTTCAGACAATTCTGCTCCACTGAGGACCAGACCACTTATCTATCGCAAGAGATAGAGGACGCCTTCCAAGAACAAAATGCCGTGCGTATAGCATGGATTGACCTGCATCGGGCGTTTGACAAAGTCTGGACTGATGGACTCCTCGTCAAACTGATGAGGAGTGGAAGTATGAGGTCACATACTGAGGTGGATTAAGTCATACCTCTACAACAGGAGAGCAAGAGTCAGCTTAGAACATGTCAACAGTAGGAAGTTCCTGTTGCGTCATGGTGTCCCACAAGGCGTAGTCTTATCTCCTTCACTCTTCCTACTTTTCCTCAATGATTTGGTGTCTAAACCACCGAAAGGAGTTAAGGCTGCATTCTACGCTAACAGTCTGGTGTTATGTTGTAAGGAAGAACATGCCACAACAGCCATATACAGGATGCAAGAAGCAGACGAGGCAAAATACCTTGGAGTAACCTTTGATGAACGGCTAACGTTTAAGCCCCACATTAGTCAAGCAGAAGGTAAGGCACGTAGGACGCCTGCCATGATGCGGCACAAACTTGCTGGAACAACGTGGGAAGCAAATGAGCAAATACTCAAGACCGTATATCAGGGAACAGTGAGACCCTATTTAAAGTATAGCTCAACTGCCTGGTTCACTACTGCCAAAACTGGCTCTAGACAAGGTTCAAAACCAAACATTGCGAATCATGATAGGTGCTACAAAGTCTACACCAATCTCCTTCATGGAGAAACTAACAGGCACACAGCCGTTACAAGACAGGATACATGAAAAGGTCTTGCTTCAAGCAGAGAAGTTCAGGTCTTTTCAAGACCATCCCATGAAAGCCAGGTTGGATGGCTACACCAAAAATTGGCTCAAACGTAGCAGCTTCGTTAACGAGGGCTAGAAACTCAATTGAGAAAGTTCTAAACTGAGCTGAACATACCAACCACTCCACTATGTAGTGGAGTCATAATAAACCCATTAGCGAATGATAAGTCCACAGTGAGTGTGAGACTTGCTGTTCCTCGTCTTGACCGCGGGAAGCAAGAGTATGAAGGTATTCGGAAGAGCCTCACACTTGCTATGATCAAGGAATATTTTCCTCCGGATACATGGATTTATGTCTATACAGATGGATCAGCCACCAAAGCGCCGACAAAGATGGAGGAGCAGAAGTTTTCTTTCAATACCAGTCTGGCAAGAGAGAAACGCTACATGCAGCCACAGGTAAACACTGCAGCAATTACAAGGCAGAGATTGAAGCACTCATGAAGGCGTCTCGATGTTTGATGACTCGGCAGAAGAAAGCTCCTCAATCGTCTTTCTCACAGATGCACTGTCTGTCATGGAAGCTCTAATCAACATTAAGCAGCTAGCTAGGAGAATGCAGAGTCCGAGTATGACCTGCAAAGTAGCACTTCAGTGGTTTCCATTCCATTGTAGACTTGCAGGCAATGAAGAGGCAGACAAACTGGCTAAGCTAGGAGCTCAATCAGAACAACCAGCAAAACCTGTGATTTACAAGGAGAAAGTCACCTTCATCAAACCACTAACGAGACCAAGGATAGAGGAAATTGCTTTTTATCTCCTTGATTGGTCTGGACAAGTGATGTTGGTTATGCTTCGCTCAGGGCACAACAAGCTCAGTGGTCACATGTACACGAAATACAGACTGGCACCATCGCCAGCTTGTCCATGTTGTGAGGAAGATAGACTGTGGAGCATATACTTCAGAGATGTGAACGGCATGACCAGCAGCGTAATAAAGTTTGTGGTTTGTAGCCAAACTCGAACTTGACCTGTATTTAAAGATGCCTCACCTGTGAACCAAACATTATTTAAATTTGTCAAACTTTTCATGAGTTATTGTCTGAAGGCCAATGAAAACCAACGGATCGTCAAACTGACGGAACGACCGACCGTTAAGGTCAATCCTACGTAAATACCGTTACCTTAATTATTTTTACTTCAATCAAATCTTCTAGCATTTAAGACCAAATAGACAAGGAAGTAAAATAATTATAAAAACCTGTTGAGGCTCATGTGACTATGAAGATCGTATTTGTATATTGTAGATAAAAGAAAACATGCGATATTGGTAAAGTTGAATAGCTTTGTATAGTATTATATTTATTAGACAGGTCGTTCCTAACTGACACAGTTTACTCAAATTAATGAAAGGAAGACGTATCAATACCGGCATAAAAGCATAATAATGGCATTTTACATAAGCACGAGAAAAAATCATGGATATTAACCGCATGTTTTGGCCAAAACGGAATAGTGATAACTTTTTAAACCAAATGTTAACATATTTTTATAAGATACAGCAGTTGCTTACCGTTTCCAGTCTGTTAAACAGTCTTGTTGCAGGTATAGTTTTATTTCAGAATCTGTTAAAACAATGAGATATTGTATGAATTACCTTAACATACATGTTTCCAGTGAGTAATATAATAAGACATTATTTAAGTGAAACTACTTTAGCATTTACGGATATGATCTCATCGAGACAGATTAAACATCTGAAAAGTGAAACCGTCTATTAAATTTTTTTAATATTTACCCGTCAAAATCTTTATGCTAAATCTTAAGTCGTATCTTACTTATAGTCACAATCAACAATACCCCTGCCAACACCTCAAGCCTTCCACAACTATTTGGTAAGTCTTACTGAATTATTTTGATAGGTTATTTGATTCTGATATGGAGAGTGATTTCTACTAATTCCGTTATCACATGTTTTTTCATCGGCCTCAACGAGAGAACGGTAGTTTGCTATTTTGCTGTTTTCTTTGTGTTGATTCATCCCCATCTCCGTAAGAACGATAAAACAAGAAATGCAGTGATACTGAACAAATGGACAAAACATGCACACACCGAGATGGTTGTTTTTATGGTGGGGAGGGGATGGGGGACAGAACTAAAATTTTATTCTGTCACCCTGTCAACATGTTCAGTGGCTATTGCTTTGCGTTATGAATTTTATTTAAACAACCCAAAATAGTGTTAACGCTAGCATACATATAATAGATAAATGGCCCGTGATGGAATTAAAATTTCAGCCAGGTAGAATGACAATATTTTGCACCTTTATTTTGCACTGATGATTTCAGCAAAGTGGTTTTAATAAATATTTGAACACTACATATGTTGAGCTTTCCACTTAATAAAATGTGTACATCAAACAATGTTTGTTCGTTATTTTCATTAAAACATTGTATAATTGACAGTCACTGAATTTGAAAAAGCTAAAAAGTAAAGGTAAACTAGGAAATAATAGCCGCCGGTTTCTTTTTGCCACGCCGGTATTTGGCAAATTCAGCCCATATTTATACGCGCTTTACAAAAATGAAAATTGCCTTAAATTGTTACATTAACCCACCTATTTTAAAGTTAGTATGTTTTGATATGATATCATTACTAGTTTTTTGTTAATCAGTACGAGAAAATTACATTTGCCATGGCAAAAGCGGTTTTTGCCATGGCAAATCGGTCTTTTGCCATGGCAAAATGTCTTGCCATGGCAAAATTATTTTGCCATGGCAAGAAAATTCATGATTTTTTTTTCATTTTTCTTAAAAAGTGATTTTAACTATTTCCAAACGAATGTATTGGTAGAAATATGTTGTTTCATATCGATAACTCAGTTCTTTTTATTTTGCCATGGCAAAAACAGGCCATGGCAAGATTCTGCCATGGCAATTTTGCCATGGCAAGGTTCTGCCATGGCAATTTTGCCATGGCAAGTTTCTGTCATGGCAATTTTGCCATGGCAAGTTTCTGCCATGGCAAAATTTTACCATTGTAAGTTTGCCATGGCAAGATTTTGCCATGGCAATAAAAAAAATTTCCAATATTTTAAAGGAAGTTTGATAATTTTAGTGATTATGAAATACAATACTGACAGAAACAGAGAAGATTTTAGATTTCTTGGCACATTTGTATCAGCAAGAACAGAATCTTGCTACATAGATTGTTTCACCATTACTGGGGTAAATGCTGATTGATTTTCAGCGGCAAGAAGTATTTTTTTACTTCCTTGTTTTAATGAATGAGAATGTATGAAATGTATTTGTAAGATTACATAACTGTGACCGTCTGCCATATATTTTTCTATTTAGAACAATGCAAATATTACTTAAATTACAGAACATATCTTTTCATCAATAAGTAAGTTTTCTTTGTTTATGAAATATAATATTAGTTATTATCATAGTTTCCTGGTTTTGATGTTATATATGACTCAGAATTTAGCAGGCTTGGATAATCTAAGCCGCGCAAAAATAGAAAAATAAATATTCCAACAAAAATGTTTAGCGCTTTAAAGTTTTTTTTATATTCTTCATCTGCATTCAGGTACATTTGTCAAATAACGTAAAGAGTAAGCATGTTTAATAAAATATTTCTATTTTCATACTGACTGTATCTGACAACATCTGTATTTAATTAAAAATATTGGGGAATTTGGCTGTTAACATAGACGCAGTGCTTCCGCTGTAATAAATTACGGCTGTCTCAGGCGCTCCGAAAGCAATTTACTTAAATGTTGCATTATATCAATTCTTTATTGCATATGGCTAAAAATTTATATATTAATATATAATTGTGTGAGTCTTCAAATACGAGACAGTGGTTATATCGTATTTTTATTTAAGAAGAAACAGATATAATCTATAATGGATATAACAGACTATTTGGCTATACGGAAAGAAACAGATATTATAATTCACAATGTGTAGCAAAGCTGATTATCAAGTAACTATCTACTTGCAAAGTACATTATATGTTATGAAATATAGTCATTTTTATTTATTAACATGATACGTCAGCCAGTGTAATTTTCAAATAGAAAAGACCGATAAAACGTTTTCCGTATACAGTACAAACGTTTTTTCAATATTTTAGTAATGCTAACTTAAAGTAAATAGCTTGTATTGCGTATATTTTTTTTGAAAAGTTAGTACTACCAATATTTTACAAGGGAAAATATTTTGTCCAAACGATTCTCAGGCGAAAATAGAAGACTACTAAATAAGCATTTATAGCCAAAGTGTTATCTATGACGAATTTAAAGTATCTTTACAAATCCTCGCGCGATATAGTGTAAACTTAATGAATTTGCGAGTCGAATGTTAAAATATTATCCAGAGGTACCTACATTCAATCAAACAAGAAGCTGCGTTTAAGTGGCGGGGGCCAGTTTCTCATTTGGCCCCGGTACGTTTTTAAATAAAATAGACATATGCACTTTACAGGCATATATATTCAACTGGTTATTTATGATGTGTATAGAACTAAGGATTCCTGCGTACGAGTGATTATTGTGTAAAATAAATATGTGCATGTATCGATTTTCCTAGCTCCATGTAGACGGCCGGTCTAAAACTTTACCTGAGGTAACGGAAGTCAGACGAATTGGAAACAGTCATCAATCCATCCAGCTTCAGCTCAAAGTTGCGGAAAAAGTAAACGGTCATGAGCCCACTTTTCTTCCCACTATTATTTTCGTCGGGCCACATGCTTTAAAAGTATGCATGTGTTTTAGGTCAGTCATTTGCAGATAATACGGTACAAGTTCGCGCAAGGTGTGCATTTTGGGCCATTTTTGTGTAAAAATTTAGTGTCCTGAAACCTGCGTTTTACTCGTTTTATCACAGAAGCAACAAAAATCGGCAGACTGAAAATGTCACATAATGAAGTGCTATGTGTATGCAAGACATTCGCTCAATAATTGCCTTGAATTTGTCGAAATTGGATTTTTATGATTTTTTTCGCACTGGTATCAGTGCAGAGTTGTGGAGTTCAAATTTACCGTCCCTTGCCCCCATAAGTGATTCGGCCAAAATTAAATTTCGGAAAATCTCTGATTTTGCGCAGTTTTAGGTAGTTTAGAACCTCTAGATTGAGATTTTAAACTTTCTGGGGACTTAAAACGCTAAATGACGGCACAGCGGCTCAAAAATGCTACGGTGAGGACACATCAAGGTTTGAAAGTCAATATCTGCACAGACGATTTTTTCAAAATTCTAGCACTATTAACAGTGTAAAAACACCTTTTTTCATTATTCTTAACCCACGTAGCGCATATTTAGCCAATCAGCTCTGCATTCCATCAATCAGGGGATGCTTGGAGGCTGGGACCCCATAAAATGGGCAAATAGGGGGTGGGGCATTTTATTTTTGCAAAATGATGCGAATATGACTTTATTTCATTTTTACTGATAGAATACGTTGAATTACGCCAGAAAATGATAAAAACGGACGTATTTTACGTCATTGGTCTCGTAGCGACAAATTGTTAATTTTGGCTCATTTTGCGCGAGAGGGGTAGGCTAGTTTAGACGCTCACTTACAGATATATTTTCATGCTACTAAAATATTTTTGTGTGGTTATATTCGCAAAAGAGGTATTAAAGTTCAGAACAAGTAAAATCCGCTTTTGGTATAAAAAGAAAAATCTTAAAGTGGCAGGGGCCAGTTTCGCATTTGGCCCGGGTACGTTTTTTAAATAAAATAGAATATGCACTTTACAGGCATATATATTCAACTGGTTATTTATGATATGTATAGAACTAAGGATTCCTGCGTATGAGTGATTATTGTGTAAAATAAATATGTGCATGTATCGATTTTCCTAGCTCCATGTAGACGGCCGGGTCTAAAACTTTACCTGAGGTAACGGAAGTCAGACGAATTGGAAACAGTCATCCATCCATCCAGTTTCAGCTCAAATTTGCGGAAAAAGTAAACGGTCATGAGACACTTTTCTTCCCACTATTATTTTCGTCTGGACACATGCTTTAAAAGTATGCATGTGTTTCAGGTCAGTCATTTGCAGATAATACGGTACAGGTCGCACAAGGTGTGCATTTTGGGTCATTTTTGTGTAAATATTTAGTGTCCTGAAACCTGCATTTTACTCGTTTTTATCACAGAAGCAACAGAATCGGCAGACTGAAAATGTCACATAATGAAGTGCTATGTGTATGCAAGACATTCGCTCAATAATTGCCTTGAATTTGTCGAAATTAGATTTTTTATGATTTTTTTCGCACTGGTATCAGCGCAGAGTTGTGGAGTTTTCAAATTTACTGTCCCTTGCCCCCATAATAAAAAGCAAAACATGCCCCGGGGTTATGATAAAAGGTGTTGAGGTATTTAGATTAAGGTGAAGATCATAATATGAAGGTCAGTGACATCTATATATAGATTACTTTGTATGTCTGCCACACGGTTTGTTGCGTGTAACTATGAACTAGATTTCGGCTGCTCTTTCTGATCTCTCTGTTGACCCTTTAGCCACGTAAAAGAAAAAATAGCCACATTAAAGCTTACGGAATGAATGACATCAAAGAAAAAGTACGGTTACAGCTTGTCCCTCTAGCCATATAAGTATGCAATGTAAGCACAGAGGAACAAACGAAGAGTTGAAGGAAAATGAAAAGGAAAATTTAGGCAGAACTTTGCGAAATAAGTAAAAGGTTATAGGACAGTTATTTACAACATATGATTTCGTTTAACTATTAACTTGTGATCTTTTTAAATAGAAGACAGACCAACAGATAGACAGACAAACAGTTTTTATTTACATTCAGGTTCTACAGTATGTATACATGAGAACAATGTGATTTATTTTTGTTGGATTTAACGTCGCACCGGCACATGATAGGTCATATGGGGACTTTCCAGCTTTAATGGGGAAGGAAGACCCCAGGTGCCCCTCCGTGCATTATTTCATCACGAGCGGGCACCAAGGTAAAACCATCGACCTTCCGTAAGCCAGCTGGAAGTTCCTCACATGAAGAATTCAACGCCCCGAGTGAGGCTTGAACTCACATCGATAAGGGGCAACTGATTTGAAGTCAACGACCTTAATCACTCGGCCCCATGATTTATTGTATTACCAAATGTGGGTGTATATATATACCTAGCAATTATATTGAAACAAACATTTACATGTTTACTTTTTTCTTGTAAATGGGGACCGTGGCATTAGCGTGTTTGTTCCGTGCGCACGATTAATAGGCTGGACACCACTAAATCCGGCTGTTCTTTATTTTATATAAAAGTCACTCACTTTAAATCGGGTTTTCAACATTTTCTAGCATATCAGATTTTCAGAGACTTACATTTCCATAAAGAACTATATCGAAAAGAAAAACAAAAATAAAAGGGGTTGTTAACTTTTATATAAGAAAACTACAGTTCGCTAAATACAATCCGCTAAATTTACTCCTTTTCGCTTCTTTCAATTTCTCTTTCCAAAACATTAGATTCTTACGCCGCCATTTTTACATAGAATTCGGTAGGACTATGCCGATGTCGATAGAAAGCAAAGGTATACATACTGGAACGTGGTAGGGTAAAAGTAAACACGTTGCAGTTGAGAAAAGGCACTAGGAAAGGAAAAAAAAGATTAGTACTATTTATATGTGGACTACTTACATTCTATTTAGTAGTGATAAGCCTTAAACACTTTGCATTGTACTATTCGTACACGTTACACGTTTGGTTAATCGTGCAGCAAATCATATTAGTGAGATTGTGTTGCATTATACGCATGCGCAGCTGGTACATTGGAAATGGTAAGGCGCGTGCGCAGCGTGCGTCGTCTGCATGATGTCATGTGGAATTGTTTTAAACATTGCTTTCATTTCAAAAGTTTAAATGGAATCAGAACATAATAACTAATTTATCTTGATTAACTACCGTTTGTAAGAGCAAACATAGAACACATTTTCTTTTTATTTCGTATCATTTCGTTCTTAAGATCTACATTTTAAAAAAACATTCCAGTGAAGTTATTCCTTTAGCCACGTAAAAGAAAAATAGCCACATTAAAGCTTACGGAATGAATGACATCAAAGAAAATGTACGGTTTGCGAAAATTGAAATCTGTGCCAAAATTGTCGAAAAAGTCATTG
The DNA here is from genome assembly GCF_021730395.1 of Mercenaria mercenaria. Lineage (NCBI taxonomy): Eukaryota > Metazoa > Mollusca > Bivalvia > Venerida > Veneridae > Mercenaria > Mercenaria mercenaria. Next base: position 35,857 of record NW_026461218.1, on the reverse strand, counting down.
CTTGTAACTTTGGATGTCACATCACTGTATACAAATATACCACATGCTGATGGAATAGACGCGTGTCGACACTACCTAGATAAAGAAAATAATAATAGTAAACTATCGACGGATGAAATATGTAGCCTCATAAAGTTAACTCTCGAAAACAATCATTTTCAATTTAGTGGTGAAAACTATGTCCAAACTTTAGGAACGGCCATGGGTAGTTCCATGGCACCTGCGTATGCCTCCTTATTTATAGGTAAATTAGAAACTGATTTTCTTGAAAGTTATCATCTGAAACCTGCTGCTTGGTTCCGCTTCTTAGATGACATTTTCATGATATGGGATCATTCTCTCGCAGACTTAAAGGATTTCATAAAAAAGCTGAATGCATATCATCCAACAATAAAAGTTATTTACAACGTATCTGAAAACAATGTGTCATTCCTAGATGTAACAGTGCTGAAAAATAAAAGCAATAACATATCTACGGGCATTTACATCAAGTCTACAGATGTTCATCAATACCTGGAATACAGTTCATGTCATCCAGATAAATGTAAAGAAGGCATACCATTCAGTCAGGCGAAGCGATATCGACGCATCATATCAGACGACGGTAAATTTCAAGAATCTCTTGACAACTTAGAACAGTATTTTAAGAACCGGAATTATCCCGACAACGTTATTAAGACCGCATTTGAAAAAGTGTCGAGTTCTACACAAGATGAGGCTTTAATCAACAAAAATACAGACATAAACAGTAGCCAATTAATTCCATTTGTGATCCCATATAACCCGTCCCTTCCGCATCCTTGACTTACAATAAACAAATACTGGGATCTTTTGAAACTGTCCAACAATAACAGTGTACAACAATTATACAACTATAAACCTGTTCTAGCTTACAAACGACCCAAAAACCTACAGGATTATCTTACTCATTCGTCGCTAAACAAAAAATCTTTGGATTGTAAAACAAGTAGATGTAACAGACGCAGATGTACACATTGTGACAGTATTATTGAAAGTGATGCATTTACGAGTACAAATACAGGGAAAACTTTTAAAATATTTTCGGTGGAAACTGCACGTCTAGTGACGTTATTTATTTAATCACATGTAAAAGGTGTAAAGTACAATATGTCGGTCAAACGCATCAACTTGTGTCGAAACGATGAACAGTCATAAACTTACTTTTTATATGTGTAATTCGAGAAATATATGTATTGTTCTAAACAGAAAAATATATGTCATATGATCACCGTTATATAATATTACAATTACATTTCATCAATTTTTATTCATTAAAACAAGGAAGTAAAAAACTACTCCTTGCCACTGAAAATTAACATTAGCATTTATCCCAACAATGGCGAGATAATCTTTGTAACAAGATTCTGTGCTTGTCGATTTAAATGTGCCAACATAGGAAATATAAAATCTTCTCTGTTCCTCTTGTATTGTATTTCATAATCACTAAAATTATCGAACTTCCTTTAAAAATAACTTAATTGCCAAGGCAAATTAAAATAAACAACTGAGTTATCCATATGAAACAATATATTTCTACCAATGCATTCGTTTGGACATAGTTAAATCACCTTTTTATGAAAAATTAAACAAAATTGTAGCAGTGTGCACAACGCCCAACTTCATGGTGCTGCCTCACTAGAATATCACTCCGTAAAATCGTGATATGTTAACTCACCCAGTAACATTATACTGACACCGGACTGACAAATCCTAAGACTACCGTCTTGAGCGCCAAGTGAGGAAGCTTCTAACACCATTTTTACGTCTTTGGTATGACGCGACCGGGCATCGAACCTATAACCGGTTCCGCTGGTGTGTGACTTTCTACGGGTTTTGCAAAATGCTTATTTTTGTAACACAGCATATGTTGCACAAACCTATGTGCAAGGGAAAATCTGATACACATTTTGTCTATTCGTCATTAAAATCGATGTATGATGTCTTGAATGCTTAAGTACCTCAATGCAGATCACGTATATAAAAAAAACTTTAAAGCGCTAAACAGTTTTGTTCGGATATTTTTTTTTTCTATTTTTGCGCGGCTTAGAGTATCCAAGCCTGCTAAAATTCTCGAGTCATATATAACATCAAAGATCAAGATACGATGATGATAACTAATATCGTATTTCATAAACGAAAGGAACTTACTTATTTGATGAATAGATATGTTCTGTAATTTAAGTAATATTTGTATTTTTCTAAATAGAAAAAAATATATGGCACACGATGACCGTTATGTAATATTAGAAATATATTTCATACATTTTCATTCATTAAAACAAGGATGTAAAAAACTCCTTCTTGCCGCTGAAAATCAACCAGCATTTATCCCAGTAATGGTGAAACAATCTATGTAGCAAGATTCTGTGCTTGCTGATTTAAATGTGCCAACACAAGAAATCTAAAATCTTCTCTTTTCCTGCCAGTATTGTATTTCATAATCACTAAAATTATCAAACTTCCTTTAAAATATTTGAAAAAATAAATTAATTGCCATGGCAAAATCTTGCCATGGCAAACTCACCATGGCAGAATCTTGCCATGGCAAAGTTGCCATGGCAGAAACTTGCCATGGCAAAGTTGCCATGGCAAAAATGCCATGGCAGAACCTTGCCATGGCAGAATCTTGCCATGGCAAAGTTGCCATGGCCAGTTTTTGCCATGGCAAAATCAATAAAACTGAGTTATCGATATGAAACAACATATTTCTACCAATACATTCGTTTGGAAATAGTTAAAATAACTTTTTAAGAAAAATGAAAAAAAATTGCCATGGCAATTTTGCCATGGCAAAATCACGAATTTTCTTGCCATGGCAAAATAATTTTGCCATGGCAACACATTTTGCCATGGCAAAAGACCGATTTGCCATGGCAAAACCGCTTTTGCCATGGCAAATGTAATTTTCTCGAACTGATTTACAAAAAAACTAGTAATGATATCATATCAAAACATACTAACTTTAAAATAGGTGGGTTAATGTAACAATTTAAGGCAATTTTCATTTTTGTAAAGCGCGTATAAATATGGGCTGAATTTGCCAAATACCGGCGTGGCAAAAAGAAACCGGCGGCTATTAAATGTAAAGTGATTTGTTAAGTAGACAAAAAGTTTAATATTATACAGTAATTGTTGCAGTCATACCATTTTCTTTCAACGACATAAAAATCTTTTTTTATTTTACTTGATTGTGATTATTTTTCGAAACAATCGATCTTAATATGCTATTTAAAATGTAGCCATTGCGTTTAAATGATTTTTTTGTCAAAAACTTAAACGAAATGCTAAATTAAGGTATATAGATGCGAGTATTTATAAAAAGTTCATAGTTATCTACATACCATTTTAATAATCCGTTTAATTCTAAACACACATGCCACCTCGAATATTGTTTGTTTTGCAGACAATAACCTTATACTGTTATACGTTAAATATTTTAATTTAAAACAGGAAGTAAATAGTAGAAGCCGGCGATATTTAAAACATGATACAAAGAATGAAGATCCTATTTGTATATGCTCGATCTAAGACACGAGATATCGATATGGTTGAAGGAGTTTGAATAGTATCATATTCATATACGGCGAAATATTACACCAGTATCGTGATTTCATTGTTGTCTCCCTTGTACTATACGACGTTTATACTTAACGATAAGGACTTTTGAATAGAACAATAAAGAAACATTTTCCTATACCCGAAGCATTTATTATTGCCAATTTCGCGTCGGCTTAAGCAGGCAGATTGACAAGTACGTATATCTGGCTAGAAAGTCTAAAAATGTTTGTCGCTCTAAATTTCTCATATTATGAGATGAAAAATTAAAACACTTGCAAACTGTCCTGTTTCTTAAGAAATGTAAAAACTACATGCATGTGTAGAACCTGTATATTGTTATACATGAAATGATTATTTAAGTAAAACATCAATCATTCCTCCTATAATAAGAAAACATGGATTTAGCTACGAAAACACATAAAAATGTAAAAATCTCATTTTCGTTTCAACTTCTTAATGAAAAAACATACTGTTGCATTGGAACATTTTAAGTACTAGCGAGCCTTTTTTATTACCTAAATGTCTTACAACAAAATATGCTGAGGTAATTTATGACTTTCATATGACAATTTTAAAATAGATTTTATATTGTAACGCATGCCCTTTCAGTCTGCGTCCATGAAAACTTTGCCTAAGTAATACATATATAATCCCCTTATGGCGTAAAGGGAGGTATTAACTAAACAGAGGTAAAACAACATATTAAACTGTTAAAATTAAAACAAGCTATGCCATTTTTTGGTTTAAGTAGACCAAGTTTACCTAATTTTCTTTAAAGTGTAATTCTGTTGCACACATGGAACACATAATATACGTTCGAGCTTCTTTTTTTCTCAAGACCGATTATTTATATATGAACATTGTGGAAATTGTATACTGTAATTTATGCCCTTTTAATTTCAGTCAGTAAGAACTTATTATTTAAGATATGCATGTAGTAAAAGCTATGACCTTAGATACTAGAAAAAAATTAAATATTCAAAAGGGAAAGCCATGTTCCAAAAAACGCAGCCTCCTAAATCGTTAACCAAGTACGCAAATACACCGACACATACTCACACAAATCAAACACACTAGAACAAAAACAAACAAATAAATGAAGATACTTACTAGTATCACTGCAAAATATATGATGCATGTAGCAACTGAAAGCAAAACTTGATAAAATGAAATATGCAAGTACATTATGCCTTACACGAGTATTCTTCTTCGTTGGCATCTTTGTATTTGCTTTCTCCCCGTTGTTGTATTCGCCATTTATGTTATTCTTAGCGATTGTTTGTATCATTCACTGTGCTTGGCACGCTTGTAATCATTCATCGTCATCAGCATTCTTCGTCATTGCCGGTATTCATTGTGGGTAGATTCCATTTTAGCGGTCCCCACTTACTTTGACTATTTATTTTAGGAGGGTTGTGTTTAAATTATTGTTAAAATAACATAGCGTTGGTATGGGGCCAGTAGCACTAATGGAAAAAGCAGGGGTGTGGGGGCGGCAGCCCCCAAAGTAACGTGACGTCATGACGTATTTCCGACCGGGGGACCGCTAATCTGGAAGTGTCCCTTCATTGTTGATGGTGATATTATCCGCTCACCAATATCATTATCATCTTGTCGTAAAGGACATTACCTAAACGCGTGTCATCTACCTGACCCTAAGCGTGTGTTTATGTAATAGATACCGATCGAAGTGGATGTATGCATCGCTATACTAACCTGAGCCCGTGCAATGCGCGAATACCGAGCCACGAAGTTTGTGGCGAGGTATTTATGCTTTATACGGGCTCAAGATAGTATACATGTAGCGATGTAGCTCGGTATTCACGCATTGCACGAGCTCAGGTTAGTATAGCGATGTATACCGACAATGAGCCTCGATATCTGATTTAACACATTGGCGGGCACACATTCATCAGTACATTGGAAATGCACAGACACTTGGGGCTCGGACCCCTATCCACCCCGCTTTCCTCCGCCCCTGGTAAAGTTTTGCCAATACTTTTTTGCATTTTACCAAATTGAGCATAGGCGACGACCATAAAACGCATTTTGTAACATTTCAGCGTGTGTTTTAGATAAATGTATTTTTTACCATCAATGCTTTCAATATCACAAGATTTGAAACATCGCACGAAACAATGGGAACACTTGTTTGCGCTGACCCTCGCTTTATGTAGCGCATGTCATGGTCACAAATCGGGTACCAAAATTAATACCCTTCGATAAAAATAACTGTCCAAGGTGCAAACAATCAGTTCCGCTATGTAAACAGACCTCGTGTAACACTTATTGAAGCGATAATCCGGTATAATGTAATCGTAACGGTATTATTTTTGGTACCCGGCAACGATATACGCTGTACAAAGCAGGGATCAATTAGCCAGGAAGTATTCCATGAAAATTTAGATTGACTGATTTATAATATTTATTGGTTTCCCGTCGGAATACAAATAACATAGCGTTGTTATGGGGCCAGTAGCACCGATGTCATTTGACAGTATGGTAACAGACACGCCGATTGATACCAGTGATTCATTGGTAGCGGTTAATTTATAAGTTTAATTGGCTATGGTTTTCCTAGTGTCCGTGCGAAGTTTTAAATCGTGTAATATTGAGAGCATTGATGGTATGTCTTTTAAAACACGCTGAAATGTTACAAAATGAGTTTTATGATTGTCGCCTATGCTTAATACAAGGTAAAATTCTAAACGGTATTGGCTAAACTTGACCAGGGGCGGTGGAAAGCGGGGTGGATAGGGGGTCTGTGTGGAAATGTACATGTAAAAGTAGAATGTACTCGGACAGCGAAGCAGACTATTTTTTTTGCCAATATCTTGATAACTACGAATAATATGAGAGGGAGAGGGCTAACGACTCAATTAACGTTTGTGAACGTTCCTGATGGAGACAAGGGTTTTTGGAGATTCTTACTGAAGCAATAGACGTGTCAGATATGTTTGAAACTATGGGACCAACGGTGGTTGCGGCATATAAAGCTGAACGATGTTTCATTATAATTATCTAAATAGATAGATTTAATGAATATACATCTTTCGTGCACTTATTTTATTTACAAAAATTCACCATTTCATGTTGTAGTTGGTAACATTTTCATGCTTTAGAAATAGACAGTATGCTAGTTTGGAAGGAGTACATAATGTTCGAAAAAGAGACGTATGATTTTATCACCATGTTCGGCCGTCTGTTCGTCTGTCCGTCCGTCACCATGTTCCGTTTTCAGAGTCTTACTCAGAAATCATAATATATATATATAAGGTATAGCTTTCAAACTTTAAGGTATTTCCGCAAATTGAAATTAGAAATTCACGTGAAATATCAGAATCCTCGAAACAGCTTTCGAAAAGCAAGGACACAAAAAAATGATAAAGAAAATAAAATATGATAAAAGTTGAAAAGATATATCTGTAGGTAAACCTGCGAGCATGAAAGCTACTCTGCACCCTATCTCCACATTGCCTTGGAAGAAAATGAGTGAACATTTTTTTCGTGCAAATTTTTGGTATCGTATGCCACTGGCACCCGATCAGAAAACAAAATGCCTCCGTACGTATTATACATTACCCCAAGGTATTCTACAAGAACCATGGTCATGAACGGGAAAGTGCACTAACCCGTTTCAATCGAACATTTCTTAACTTAAACGCGCAGTTCAGTGAACGGGTACCTAGTATATTGAACAAGCGATAATTTATCTTCCATCGTGCACCAGTCACATTGTCTCATTATTCCATATTGCTGAGATTATCAACATATTTTATGCTTTCGTCAACGTTACTGAAAAACTTGCTTGACCTTCCCTAAAGAACATCCGGTCTAGAGGTCACGGCAGGGTGCACATGTTAGGCAAAACGTAAACAAACAAACCATTATTTAAAAAACTCACAATTTTACACTAAAACTGGAAATGATGAATGAAATTCATCTTTATAATTATGATCTTTAATTTGAAATCGTACATTGGTCTGCATCTGTTCTGTTTATTTTATTCATTTTGTACATTTATGCTGCATTTCACATTTTAGCGAACACGTGTAGTAAAATAACGATTGACATACATTTTTACAACAGCCAATCAGAATGGTTTTGTAATCTAGAACGGAACCTTACCAGGGAAGTTCAAGCATGTTTTTTGTGTAACGTTGAAAGAACTATAAACTATGCGTTGTTTTTCTAAGATAAGATGTATTGAAAAAATGTGACCGGTACACTATGGAAGATAAATTACCACTTGTTTGATATCCATAGTACACATTTACCGCACTGCGTGTTTTAGGCATGAATTGCGCGATTGAAACGGGTTAGTTCTAAAAGTAAACCAGAAGGCCTAGTAGCTGGGCAGATAATTGAAACAATACTGCATTTGGTGATGAAAGTATAAAATTTGGCATGTGTACTCGTCTGGGCCTACTTCTTTCAAAAAGCCCGTTAGCCACTTGAAAATTCAAAATGGCGGCCATGCAAGATGGCCGCCACAGGAAGTTGATTTTTGAGTTGAACAGACCTATACAAAGTTTACTTTTGTCAATTTTGAGAAAAAATATCTGTTAAGATGCTTTGCGTGTGCAAAACCTATTTTTGATACACAGAAGACTGGTTTCAAAATCCAGTATGGCGTCTTTTTTCAAGATGGACGCCGTTTCATGTAAAAAGCACTAATTTGCCATTAACACTGACGTTCCTAGTCAAATCAATTTTAATGTTATGGACAAATAACATATTTAGAGTGTTGAAGGACAGTTTTGTCTCGCCTGCCACTTTTAAAACTGATGGCAGACAGAGGCGTAGCTTTTCCGACGGCGACGGCAATGACGACGGCAGCGGTGATGTCAACGTTAAGGTTGTATGTAAAGTTTTTATCTCAGAAACTACTCTGTTACTTGTGTAATCATTAGGCGCTGTACAAAGATAAGTTCCATAACTCTGACAAACATTTTAACAAAATTATTTCCCTATTTAAACATTAAAATTTTCAACGTTACGTCTTCGTATTAAGTTTTTTTATTTCTCAGAAACAACTGTTTAAATTGGGTTGAAACTTCACACATGCCTTCATGGTCATTAGGCACTGTCCAAAGCCAAGTTCAATATTCTGACATGAATTTTAACAAAATAACCTCCTTTTAAAATTGAAAATTGTAACAATAAGTTTTTGTGTCTCTAAATGGAATATATTTAATTATGTCCCTTTACGTCACTGCTTGATTGGACCTTGTAGTCAAACTCTATATAAGGCAGACATTTTCAGAATTAAAGTGTATGTAGCAATCCACGTAGACACATCAATTTTGATCAACAACAGACCTGTTTTGTGTCATAGGTGAATCAATGCAGATCTACCGTAGTTGTTTCCTCTGGAAGGCATGTCTCAAGACCTTATATTATTGCCAAATAGTTGTCACATTTGCAGCTGTATAGATCTGTACACGGGTACACGGGAGTCCAGTTGCATTTACACCTACAACAACATTCTGTTTTACATGTACATTTGGTCAGTTCTTTACAGGTATTTGCAAATGGTGGATTGTTGTCTAGTGTATCTGCCAAAGGTCACCATGTTTCTCCCATTCCCATTCAGCAGAATTCTCGACTTCCATTTGGCAAAACAGTGTCCCCACATGCAACCAGCTAGGTATGCAGCACGCTTTGTGTGTTCGGCAAAGGCTGCTTGAGTTGGGGGAATAACATCATATGACCTCTGTTTGGGGGCAAACATGTCCAGTCTGACACAATAAAGATGACAAACCTTTCAAGAACCATTTTGTTTTCATGTCCGATATACTCCTTGGTTCTCAAAGATATCTGTCACTTCCCGGCAAACATTCCAAGTTCTACAAACAGCCTTTCTACCCTTTCCCCGGAAACCTGACAATACTGATTGAAATGGCCGAATGATTGAATGACATCATGTATGAGAAACCAATTCAAATTTGTTCCCTGTTTGAAGGCTACCCACAGCTGTACAAGGCCAAGCCCTTCCAGCTCAGAAAATACATGAAAAGTGATGACAACAAAACGAAATGAGGTCATGGCGCCAGACGAAGGGTTACTAGCAACAGGAAAATCCCACCCAATTTGTGCAGTTTCTTGGGGGATGATGATGACAAGACTGATCTTTTTATTTTTCGGCAGACAGACATGTTGAAATGCACACACAAATAACTGTAATTTTGACCAGAGAGGAAAAGACTGTATGCAATCAGGAGAATCAGTCTTGAAGGTATGACGCCATGCAGTCATGAGGAATTCGATATACGGATGGGTATGCATGCATGCTGTTGTGGAGGGTCATAAACAGCTTGCCAGTAAAGCTACAGACACAGATTTAGTTGCCACCGCTATTCATGTATTTTCTGAGCTGAACGATCGTGGCCTTGAACAATTGTGGGTAGCCTCCGGACAGGGAACAAATTTGAGATGGGTTCCCATAAATGATGTCATTCAATCAATTGTCCATGAGAAAGCAAAAAGTATTGCTGTCTTTCATGTGTTTACAGGTTTTAATGTAGTGTCAGGTTTCCGGGGAAAAGGTAAAACGTCTGTTTGACAAACTTGGAATGTTTGTTCGGAAGTGACAGATGTCTTTAAAATTTTAGGTGTATATCGGCCATTGATATCTAATGAGGACAAGGGGGTTCGTGAAAAACTTGTCATCTTTATGTAAGACAGGTCAAGTTCTATAGCAAATATTTATGGCGTCAGACTGGACATGTTTGCCCGAAAACAGATGTCATATAATGCTCTCGGCCCAACACAAGCAGCCCTTGCCAAACACACAAAGCGTGCTGCATACCAAGCTGGTTGGATATGGGGACAGGCATTATTTGCCAAATGGAAGTCGAAAATCCTGCTGAATGGGGATGGAAGAAACAATATGAACTTTAGAAGATGCACTGGACCACAACCCACCATTTGTAAATAGCTGTAAAGAACTGACCAAATGTGCATGTAAAACAATGTTGTTCTAGGTGTAAATGCAAATGTGACAACTATTTGGCAAAAATATAAAGTCTTGAGACATGCTTTCCAGGGGAAACAAGTACAGTAGATCTGCTTTGTTTCACCTATGCACAAAGCAGGTCTTCTAATTATCAAAATTGATGTGTCGCTATATACACTTTAATTTTAAAAATGTCTGCGTTATATAAAGCTGGACCACAAGTTCTAATCAGCAATGACGGCCATAAAGGGACATAATTGAATAACATTCCATGCAGAGACACAAAAACTTAACGTTACAATTTCTAATTTTAAAAGGGGGATAATTTTGTTAACATTCATGTAAGAGTTATGGAACATGACTTTAGACAGTGCCTAATGACCATGACGGCGCATGTAAAGTTTCAACCCTATAAACCTTATAGTTTCTGAGAAAAATACTTAATACGAAGACCTAACGTTGAAAATTCAAAGTTAAAAAGGGAAATAAATCTGTTAAAATCTACGTCAGAGTTATAGGACTTGGCCTGGTACAACGCCTTATAGCCACAAAGGCATGTGTAAAGTTTCAACCCAATAAACAGAGTAGTTTCTGAGATAAGGACTTGACATATACAAACTTAACGTTGACGCCACCGCTGCCGTCGTCATTACCGTCCTGTCGGAAAAGCTACGCCTTAGTTCGCCGTCAGTTCCTAACGTCACAGGCGAAACAAAAACTGTCCTTCAACACCCTAAATATGTTATCCGACTATTACATTAAAATTGATTCAACTAGGAACGTCAGTATTAATGGCAAATTAGTTCTTTCACATAAAACGGCGGCCATCTTGAAAAAAAGACGCCATACTGGATTTTGAAACCAGTCTTACTGTGTCTCAAAAATACGTTTTGCACACTCAAAACATCTTAAAAGATATCTTTTCCTCAAAATTGACTCGGTTTAGGTCTGTTCAAGTCAAAAATCAACTTCCTGTGGCGGCCATTTTAAAAATGGCCGCCATATTGAATTTTCAAACGGCTAACGGGTTTTTTGAAAGAAGGAAGCTCAGACGAGTACACATGCCAAATTTCATGCTTGCATCACCAAATGCAGTATTTTCCCGAATAAATGACTTAGTCTGCCCAGCTATAGAGCTTAGATATTTGACATGTAGCATTACCTAGTAAACTTCTACAAAATTTGTTCAAATCATGCCTCTCCGGGATCAAAATTGACCCCGCCCCAGGAGTCATCTGATTTTACATAGTTACATTATGGTATTGCGTCAGGTGTAGGCTGCATATTTCTGAGCTCCTAAGTTTTGACTGTTTTCAAGTATTTCTGATTTATGTAGAATATTGAAAGTTTGCAGTTGTGTGCAGAAAATAGCTAGGATTGTGTTTTTGTATTTACTTTTTGGATTCAGTGTGTGTTTTTGAGAAATTTGGATTTTAAAAGCAAAACTTGTATAATATTGAGACATTTTATACATGTGTATTTTACCTACAGCAATGATGAGTGAAAACGTATTAATGCGGATTAAATATGAAAGATCAACTTTATACATTACTGGAAAATCAGTGATTGCCTAGGGTAGTCGACCTAATCCTATTGTCATAGAACAAACCAAGCAATTACGGATTCAGAAATACAAAAGAGGAAAGAGAGGTGGCCAAAATCGTGTAAGAAGGACATGGGATAATAATCAAGGAGTGAATGAAAATAATTTGCAAACATTACCACAAAAAATTCCCGCTTGGATTCAAACAAGATGTTTCTCAAATAGGAATAATTATAAAATTAATATGAACAAGCAAATTCGATGAATTGGTATCCCCCGCCGAAAGGGTTTGTGGTGAGGAATGGCAAAAAGATATATCCGGCAAAAAGTTAAGGATGTTAATAAGAAGCAAATAATTTCATTAGTCAAAATCAATTTAACAGAAAACAAATGTTTAATTAAAGAGTACATAATAAATGTATGATACTTTGATCCTGACTAAAGAATTTATTTTGAATGGGATATGCTTACTGTAATAAGGTTAGCTTTTAAAATTAAATGCAGTTAATTGAAATGTGAGCTTGAAGTTTAACTGGAATGAAATATTGTCTTTGAGTGGTTTGGCACCAGGTGTTGCTGTTTTACATGTACATTTGAACTTAAAAGATCAGATGTCCTTAAGAGAACACAGGTAAGATATCTTGAACATGGCTGAGGGCAAGGTTTGTGCAGTCACAACTTAACATGTCGAAGGTTTGAACATTTAAAAAAAAAAAGGAATGGAAATATATATATTTTTTTAGGGGGTGGGGGTGCAGGGGAACGGGAGAAGAAACAAAATTTCACATGTTGATTATAAATATTGATTGAAAATTAAAAATGAAAAAAAAAAAAGGTAAAAGGGTGAAGTTGGAGGGGGAGGGGGGGGGTGGGGGCAGAGGATGCATGATCAGTGGTGGGCATGACTGGTGGAGAAGTGAGTGTGGGGGAATGGTACAACTTGGAAGGTTTGAAAAAAAATCTAAAATAAGAAATGAAAAAAAAAAAAAAAAAAATTTGGGAGTGGTGGGGAGGGGGGTTGGGGAGGGGGAGGGGGTGTGACCAAGGCAAGTGGGTGACCAGGTGTGGGTGCGCAACTTCACATGTTTATAATAAATGTTCACAGAAAAGAATGAAAGAAATTTAATGAAATTCTGCCAAATGGTAAGTTTGTTATGTACAAATATGTTGATTTTTAGACAATTAAAGGGCAATAACTCTATAGTTACAAAAAGAAATCCGTCCAAAATTGTCTGTGCACAACCACATTATAGTGCTCTAAATTCTGTTAAAGTTTCATAGTTCTAGGTCAAATATATCAAAAGTTATGATGCAGAAATTGGCATATCTACAGATCTATAGTACCCTATATAGTTAACACTAGAAACCTCTAAGGGCCATAACTCTGGTGTTACACTTGGGCAATCTGTCTGAAACTTGATGGGCCCCATAACCTCATAGTGGTGAACATGTATATGAAGTTTGTTTCAAAAAAATCTAAAGTAAGGAATGAATTTTTTTTTTTTTTTTTTTTGGGGGGGGGGGGGGGGGGGGGGTGTCGGGGGATGGGGGGGTAGGTGTGTGATCAAGGTAAGGGGGTGACCAGGTGTGGGTACACAACTTCACATGTTTACAATAGATGTTCATGGAAAAGAATGAAAGAAATTTAATGAAATTCTACCAAATGGTATGTTTGTTATGTACAAATATGTGGATTTTTATACAATTAAAGGGCAATAACTCTTAATTTACAAATAAATCCAAATGAAATTGTGTGTACACAACCACATTATGGTGATCTAAATTCTGTTTAAGTTTCATAGTTCTAGGTCAAATATATCAAAAGTTATGATGCAGAAATTGCCATATTTATAGTACCCTATATAGTTAACACTAGAAACTTCTAAGGGCCATAACTCTGGTGTTACTTGGGCAATCTGACTGAAACTTGACGGGCCGCAAGAACTCATTGTGGTGAACATGTATATGAAGTTTTAAATAAATATTCCCAACCATTTCCTAGATATGGCTCCGGACGGACGGACGGACGGACGGAAAGACGGAAGGACGGACGGACGGACGGACGGAAAGACGGACGGAAGGACGGACGGACGGACGGACGGACGGACAACGCCAAAACTATATCCCTCCGACTTTCGTCGGGGGATAACAATATTACTAAGATAAAATGTGAATCTCTAAACATAACAAAATGTCAGAAAACACTAAAAGTATGTTCTATAAACCCAAGATCTGTAAAAAACAAATCAATACCCCTTTGTGATTTTATCCTTTCATACGATTTTGACGTTGTTGCAATCACAGAGACATGGCTTGACATTACCGTGGAAAAACATGCAGTAGTGAGCTTGTCCCTGACGGTTATCGCATGATGCAAGTCCCTCGTCCCGGGAAAATGTGCGGAGGCGGAGTCGCTATAATTTATAAATCCAATTTAGAATTTAAAATGCTGACATCTTCCGGTGATGGACACTTCTCAACATTTGAGCACATTGATTGTAACATTGCTACAAATAAGAACTCCTTGCGTCGTTCAGTCGTATACAGACCACCACCATCACAAAAGAACGGTTTCAGTACTAATGAATTCATTCAGCAGGAATGGCCTCTGTTTCTTTCAAAATACGCTACAATTGACAAGGCAATATTTATTGTTGGCGACTTAAACTTTCATCTAGACATACTTACGGATCGTGATGCTTCCAAGTTCAGCAGCTGTCTAGAAACATTCGGTATGGAACAACATGTTCGAGGACCAACACATGTTGCAAGACATATTTTGGATGTTCTTATCACAAGACACACTGAAAATATTGTATCAAATATAAAAGTTACTGACCCAGGACTCTCTGATTCTGATGGGAACATATCACGCGACCATTTCGCTGTGGTATTTCATATTCAAGAAAAACCTGCTCCAATAAAGAAAACTGTGACCTTCCTTAAGTTGAAATCCATTGACATTGAATCATTTGAAAACGAAATAAAATCTTTGGAGATTCTTGACACGAACACATTAATTTCTGATGTTGACGAGCATGTGGAATTATTAAACAACAGTTTGATATCACTCGTTGACCAGCACGCCTCTTGGCTTACTAAAACAATAGTGCTTAGACCGACTTGTCCATGGTATAATGAAGAACCACACGAAGCCAAATATTTAAAAAGAAAACTTGAACGCAAATGGAGAAAAACAAATCTGACAGTGGATCGTGGGATATACAGAAATCACTGTGTTTCTGTGAATAAATTGCTGAAACAAACACGTGTAAATTTCTATTCTGAAAAAGTAGAGTACTGCGGACGAGATCAGAAAACTTTATTTAAAGTGACAAAGAATCTTCTTGGTAGAGACGAGGAGGCCGTGCTGCCAACATCTTCTTCTTCCAAAGAACTAGCGCAAACTTTCCGCGATTTCTTTATCGATAAAATTGATGGAATTAGAAATAAAATTAGGTCAGAAATAGACTTACAAACCGGTGTTACCACCGAGGAAATTTCGAACACGCAAATAGATAAACTTGTTGCATTCACTCCAGTCTCACAGGATGAAGTGAAAAAAGTTATTTCAAAATCTGCAAGTAAATCGTGTGAGCTAGATCCACTTCCAACATGGCTTTTATTAAAATGCTTAGAAGAACTGCTACCATCTCTCACTAAAATAATCAAATATTCTTTGGAGAAAGCAAATGAACCGAAATCCTTCAAAAGTTCGTTGATCAGACCACTCATCAAAAAGTCAGGTCTAGATGCAAATGTTCCGAAGAACTACAGATCTGTATCTAATTTACCGTACGTGTCTAAAATACTTGAAAAGGTAGTCGATGCTCGTTTTGGAAAGCCACTTGTCTTTGAACAGTCTCCGAGAGGAGAACACCAATCTGCATACAGAAAATTTCATTCCACTGAGACTGCATTACTGAAAGTTCAAAATGACATTCTCGACCGAAATGATGTAACAATGTTAGTGACGCTTGACCTTTCGGCTGCTTTCGATACCATCGACCACAAGACACTATTGCACCGCCTCCATGACCACTTTGGTATTGCAGGGAAACCATTTGAATCGATAACTTCATATCTGAACGACCGCTACCAAACAGTGACCATAGATGGTGAATTGTCAAAACCAGTGCAAATGACATGCAGTGTCCCACAGAGGTCCGTTCTCGAACCAAAAGTTTTCACAATATACACTAAACCAGTTGGTACAATATGCAAGAAACATGGACTAAATCATCATTTTTACGCTGACGATGGGCAGCTTTATTTATCTTTCAAACCAACGAATCCGGTCTCTCAAAAGTTGCTTTACGCTGTGTTGAAAACTGTCTCGTAGAAATCGTATCTTGGATGAACAACAACATGTTGAAAATCAATGCCGATAAAACTGAAGTCATTGTATTTACCTCTTTAAGAAAAGAAAGACATATTAAATCGGTTACTGTGAAAATTGGAGAAGAGAACATTAAACTATCTAAATGTGTAAGGAATCTTAGTGCTTTTCTAGAATCCAAAATGAACATGGAAAAACATATTAACTCAGTTTGTAGATCAAGGTACGGACAGCTACGTCAAATAGGCCACATCAGGAAATATCTAAATACAGATGCTACAAAATCTCTAGTAAATTCACTCGTCACTTCACGCCCTGATTATTGCAATGCGCTCTTGTATAGTGTTCCGAAGGTCTTGCTGAATAGACTTCAAAGTCTTCAGAACACTGCAGCTCGAATTATAACGATAATATTGCGATATGATCACATTACGCCGGTATTAAAGGAACTGCATTGGATACCAGTTACTCATAGAGTGGACTTTAAGATTCTAGTTCACACATACAAAGCATTGCATGACCAATCACCGATCTATGTTAAAGACATGCTGGAACTCTATCAGCCAGCAAGAAATTTGAGATCCAAGAACAACTCAAAACAACTAGTTGTTCCAAAAAGCATAACTGTGAGGTAGATACGGTGGTCGTAGTTTTTCATCAGCTGCACCGAAGTTATGGAATGCTCTTCCGGCTACCATTACAGACGCTAAAAGTTTGGATGCTTTCAAACGATCATTGAAAACACACTTTTTCTTCAAGGTCTATTGAAACTCACTTTGCACTGAAAAACAAGCTTTGCAATGGAAATTATTTCCTATTGTCTATTGTTCTTTACAATATCTACAACAATTAAAATGTAGAGTAAAACTAAATACCTTTTATTGTTGATATATTTTTGTGTTGTATTGTATGTCCATATCATTCTGTGACATGTAGTTTTTACAGCGCTTTTGAACGTTTATTTTATAGATGAAAAGAGCGCTATAAAAGTCTGGTAAATAACAATAATAATAATAATAATAATAATAATAATAGGAAAATCTTCAAACATTTTCTAAAAACAAACCAGAAGGCCTAGAGCTTAGATATATTTGACATGTAGTATTGCCTAGTAGACCTCTACAAAATTTGTTCAAATTATGACCCCCGGTCTCAAAATTGACCCCGCCCCAGGGGTCACTTTATTTTACGTAGGAAAATCTTCTAAAATTTTCTAAAAAAAAACCAGAAGGCCTAGATCTTAAGTATTTGACATGTAGCATTGCCTGTTAGGGATCTTTTTTCAGATTTTATTAACTATCACAACAGCAATCTTTAAGTGTCGTGTGGCGGCTGTAAAATGTCTCCCCGTACTTGGATTCAGTGTTGTTATATTTTCTGGTCCTTTGGGATCATGGAGTCCATACAACATATGTGTAATAGAGTTCCGCTTAAGCCGGTGCTAGGGGGCGTGAGAGGTTTTGCACATTTCATTACCTCTCATGAACAGACTCGAACAAACCGAGTCTGCTATTATTCTTCTTGGTTGCATTCTTTGTTTCCAAGGGATCTTTTTACAGATTTTATTAACTATCACAACAGCAACCTTTAAGTGCCGTGTGGCGGCTGTAAAAAGTCTCCCCTTACTTGGATTCAGTGTTGTTATATTTTCTGGTCCTTTGGGGTAAAATTGACCCCGCCTTAGGGGTTACTTGATTGTACATTGGAAAATCTTCCAAAAATTTCTAAAAATCATCAGTTTGACATTTGAAACATGTAACCCATGTTACTCAGGTGAGCGATCCAGGGTCATGATGACCCTCTTGTTTTCTGAACTGATTTGAAAATTTTGACCTTGAACAAATATATTTTGAGTCATAATAAATATAAATGAAAAATTATAGTTTAAATGACATTTGTGCACATAGGAAAACTGCAATGATGTAGATTTTACTGAAACTTCTCACAATATTTTCTATCATATTGTCGAATGAAATGTATAGGTCAATGTGTTCATTTTGAAATATTTCCTACTGACTACAGAGAACCCCGATTAGAAGCTGACTTTATGAAAGGGGAATTATATCAAGTGCAATCATTTTTGTTCACCTGAGCCAAAGGCTCATTGTTAGCTTTTGTGGCCGCTCAATGTCCGTCATCCCTCGTGCATCGTCCGCTGTCAACAATTTCAAAAAAATCTTCTTCTTGAAAACCACTGGACAGAGTTACACCAAACTTTACAGGAATGGTCCTTAGGTGGTCCCCTTTCAAATTGTTTAAAAAAATTGAATTCCATGCAGAACTCTGGTAGCCAAGGTAACCGAAATGAAAAACTTTAAAAATCTTCTTGTCCAAAACCACAGTCTAGAGCCTTGATATTTGGCATGTGACATTATGTGATGGTCCTCTGGGGGTGAAAAGAGGTTCCGGCCCGGGGTTCCCAAGTCTGAAATAGACTTATATAGAAAAAAAATCTTTAAAAATCTTCTTGTCTAAAACCACAAGACCTAGGCCTTTGATATTTGTTATGTAGCATTGCCTTGTGGTCCTATACCAAAATTTACTTTGTCATCGATGGATGGATTTTCAAATAACATACCACAGTAAGACAACGTGTCGCGCGCAAGACCCAGGTCCGTAGCTCAAAGGTCAAGGTCACACTTAGACATTAAAGGATAGTGCATTGATGGACGTGTCCGGCCCATATCTTTGTCATCGATGAATGGATTTTTTAAATAACTTGGCATGAATGTGTACCACAGAATGACGACGTGTCGCGCGCAAGACCCAGGTCCGTAGCTAAAGGTCAAGGTCACACTTAGACGTTAAAGGTCATTTTTCATGATAGTGCATTGATGGGCGTGTCCGGTCCATATTTTTGTCATTCATGCGTGGATTTTAAAATAACTACGCATGAATGTGTGACACAGTAAGACGACGTGTCGCGCGCAAGACCCAGCTCCGTAGGTCAAAGGTCCTAAACTCTAACATCGGCCATAACTATTCATTCAAAATGCCATCGGGGACATGTGTCATCCTATGGAGACAGCTCTTGTTTTCTCAACAACTGTCTCATAAAATATCGCGGCGAAAAATAACGACTTTTTTGCCGCGACTTTTAATGTGATACGTTTTAAAAGCATAAAAGCTTTAACATAAAGTTTAAACTCGACTTTTTTATAATTAACGCATGAAACAAAAATGGCCGTAATCAACTACCTAAATTAAGTATATGTTTGTGTAGCTTATTCTACTGTGAATACATAAAAAATCGTGTTTTTTCTGTAATTCGTTACCTTTTAAGATAAGAGTGTGCCAAAAAAATCGATAAACTTGGTCGCAATATTTAATACAATTTCGACATAAAATCTCGCGGATTTGAACGTTGCCCGCGACATTTGTAAACTGACAGTAAACGTTCTCGTGGTCTAAACAAGTGATAGTTAAGTGATGGCCAAAAGTTTTATTTTAACGGATTTTACTTAAACGTCACGCGTATATTTGTTAATTTTAAGTGAGCCTTTGTTATCCACCTTAAACCTGTTAATATATTTACCGAAGTGTCTTACCGCCATGTTACATGTATATACAATTTGATATCTGCCTGAACTGTATCAGATATATTTACTCTTAAACCATTTTATCCCTCAACCTTCCAACCAACACCGCGCACTAGGGCGGGACATATATTGACTGACTGAACTTTTGAACTGTTGATCTATCCGTCCATTTGGATTCTAATTGATAACTTAGGAGCGTACGAACCTCACACTCAGACTTTGTGGGCAGATTGGTCATGACCGAAGCCGACCTTTTTTGATTTTGAGATTGGTATCTTAGTGGCCACGGTCGTGGTGACCTTCAGCTAAAAATGGATTTTTAATCAATAACCGAATGTTGCTTTGGCCTACAGTCATCAAACTTCATATGTTAATTGCCATTAGTTAGAAGATGAACCCATTGTTTCTAGGGTCAGTAGTTCTAAGATTAAGTCAGAGGAAAGTGGATGACATTTTAGAGATAGCTTGTTCTGTAAAACTATTCTTTAAATAATATTTTATATCTCAATTATATTAGTGTGCCGATGCTACTTAACCATTTGCATTTTTCTACAAACATTTCAAAGATACTCGAAGAAAACTTTAGTGTAAATATTCCAATCGCTGGTCATCATGCGTCATGACACTTCCTTGGTGTCCACATTTTTTTCAACTAATCTAAGCTGACGAAAAGTATCTAAATAAGGTTTATTTGTTACATGCGAACGAGGCTGATTCAAACGCTATTCTTCATATTTTAATGATCTCTAGTTAAGAAAAAAATAATAATGTAAATTTATGTTTAAATATTCCGCCGTGGTTGCTTCGAAGAACATTCTACCCAAGTTTCAAATAATAATAGAAAGATAATTCATTTTTGACACCGATTAAAGTAGAAAATTCCAAACGAAGGTTCAACTTTTCTCATGCCCCGATATTCACGTGCTGACTAAGTCGTTGTAATATATACAACACGTTAAGTCACAACTATACAGTTGAAAAACTGATAAATAGACTGAATAAGTTGTGAAAATATATTTATTTATGAAGGGACTGAATTGTTCATTTGTCATCTTGTTGTATAGCTGGTTTATACCATAATTATTAGAATGAATTTCAAAAATATTATTTGCGGGGAAAAAGTAGGCCAGAAGGTTGTGGTGGGTCTTTATTTAAATAGCACAAATGTGCAACATTGTATGATCATAATTTAAGATGACGTAATTCATTATTTCAATTTTAATTATATATCACAGAATTTTTGTTAAACACTGTTTCACCTAACACATACGGCAGTGTCGTCTAGACAGGAAGTTCATTAGGGACATTCGTATATTCCGTAACGTTGAGAAAAGCATGAAATATGCGGAGTGTATCTGCGATATTAAATATTGGGGCAAAGTGGCCGATGCAAATTAATTACCACTTGTTCAATATAAGTATAACCCATTTAGGCCTACCTAACTTTATCTTTAAAGTGGTTAATATGTTTTCCCGTTCATGACCATGGTTCTTAAAAAAAACCGCGTTGGGTATAACATGTACAGTGACTTCTTTCTGGTTCTGTGCTAGTACACAAGGTATGTACAGATAATAAAAAAATTGGATAGATGCAAAATTTGAACAGTCAAACATTTCACTGCTGCTAAACTAAAAACGCTATAATACTGTGCTGTACCTATTCAGCTTTCAAACTTCACCGATGATTTAGCACCCGTACTTGTTTTGGTGTCAATATGTCTAAGGTTAGAATCACTGTTACCGGAAGACTCAGACTCATAAAAAGATATTGTTGGGAGTGAGTCTGAAATGTTTCTTCTTATCATATTTGCATTTTTTTTAGCGTATAACTGCAATGTATGTAAAAACGTATCACTCTGTCTTTAAGTCGATGGCAGTTCTCATACAAACCACAAGTTACATGAGAGTACTTTTGATGAGACTTATGAAGGTATGATTTTTAAAACAAAAGAGTTAGACGTAATGAGGTAAATGACTTTTGATTTCAAAACTAATAAATGTTAAACATTATTGCATTTAACGTTTGATTTTTTGTAACCCCGCACAACGAAGTTGTAAGGGTGGTATACTGATTTCAGGTGTGTCTGTCTGTATGTCCATCTGTCTGTCTGTTCGTAGACACAGTCTTGTGCGCCTCAACTCTCCTCATCCCATTGACACAAATTAATGAATCTTCACACAAGTGATCGGTAATAACAATAGTTGTGCATGTTGCATGTCAGATCCTTTCAGAAAAATAAATGCAGAGTTACGGGATTTTGTTTCTGTTTCTACAATATATACATATATACATAGAGTCTGCTTATGCAAAATTGTGCGCACCTGATCTCCCCAACCGTGGCACACAATTTCACACATTAGGGCTGTTATATATCGATCTTCTCAGATCGTTCAGCACGACTTTTATGTCGTGTTATTGGTACTGTGTAGTTTCTCAACATGACCATTTCGGCCTGGGTGGTTCCAATACTCCCGCTTTCATAGCCTTGGGGTCTTGTATAATCACCCCTTGGATATGGTGCCTGCTTTTTAATTTTGTCTTTTGACAGTTCCTGTGATACGCAGGCTCCATAACCTCAGATCCCCTTCCTAAATTCCAGTTTGTTTTGTTCTGCCCATTGTTTTCTCGTTTGGGGCAAACCCGTTATTTTATCTGGGGACCAAACGCCGCTCTTCATGGAATTACACGCCTTAACACGTGTATCATTGAAGGTTCCATGTTTACCGCCGTTTGAATACATCTGCGAATGTCTCTAAATTGCTTTTTGTACTTTTAGCATGTATAAATGTTGAGTTCTGCTCAACCCGGGGCTAGAGGACGTGGACGGTAGCATGCATTTCCACTACCGTTCATGAACAGGCTCAATCAAACCGAGCCTGCAACATTTTCGTTTTTGTCGTGTTGAGCGACCTGTGAAGTTTCCACTTTTTTCTATTTTAATGACACTTTACACAAGTGTACTTTACCTACCCTAGTTGTGAACATTACATGTTACGTTCTTTTAGATACATATTTTGCAGAGTTATATAACTTTATTTGTTTTGTTTCGCTTTTTATTACTTTATACATAATATCATAGTCAGCATCTGCAGTCTTGTAAGCGCCTAATCTCCCCTACTATTGCACACAATTTAAGAACTGTGTCTGTGCGTGCAGGGTGTACTTTCATCACATTCAGTGATAGCTCTAGTTTGTTTTGCTACAATGAATAATTATGATTTGACTCGTATTTGTCAAAGCAAGTACTAACAAACAGTCCATAAATGTGATGTGATTTCTGCGTTTGTCTTTTTAGTCCCCTACAGGTTGAAAACCAGTTTGGGGATTACAGGAATGCGCCTTTCCGACATTCCGCTTGTCTTTCCGTCCTTCTGTCTGTCCGTAATTTCGTGTCCGGTCCATAACTATGTCATCCATGAAGGGGTTTTAATATTACTTTGAACAGATGTTTCCTATGTCATGCGCAAAACCCGGACCCCTAGCTCAAAGGTCAATGCCACATAAGGAGGTCAAAGGTCAACAGGAACATTTTCCTGTCCGGCCCATAACTATGCCATCCAGGAAGGGATTTTAATATTACTTGGCATATGTGTACCTCATAATAAGACGATGTGTCATGTACAGCTTTCAGGCCCCTCCTCCCAGCTCAAAGGTCAAGGTCATAAAAGGCAATCAAATGTTAACATGGCATGAACAGGGTCGGTTTCGTGTCCGGTCCATAACTCTGCCATCCATGAAGAGATTTTGATATTACTTGGCACAAATATTCCTCATGATTAGATGACGTGTAATGTTTAAAGCCCGAATCCCTAGCTTAAAGGTCAGTGTCATAATTGGAGGTCAAATGTCAGTAGTTTTTTTCCTGTCCATTTCAGAACTATGTCATCCATCAAGGAATTTTAATATTACTTGGCGTGAATATTCCCCATGATGAGACGACGTGTCATGAGTAACACCCAGAACCCTAGCTTAAAGGTTCAGGTCTCACTTGGAGATTTAAAGCCAATGTCACATTTTTCTTGTCCGGTGTATAACTTTGTCATGCGAAACAGGATTTGAATATTACTTAGCCCAAATGTTCACGACTATGAGACTATGAACAAGAACCTGGTCCCTAGGTCGAATGTCAAGGTCAAACAGAGAGGCCAAAAGTCTAATGCAAGAATGGATTTGTCTGGAACACTTCTTCATGCATAGAGGAATGTTGATGTAACTTGGCATAAATGTTCATTATCACAAGACATATTGTTGTGCGCAAGAACCAGATCCCTAGGTCTAAGGTCAAGGTCACACTTAAATGTCAAATGCCAAATTCAAGAATGACTTTGTCCGTAGCATTTTTGTTTTTTTGCATAGAGGGATTTTGATATGTTAATCACCATGAGGCACTTTTGTTTTTAAAAATTATGTCCCTTTGTTGTTACTATAAATAGATTTATATTGAAACTTATTTATAACAGACCGTAGGGAGAAATGGAGACCAGTTTTCTGTGGTTAAACATGCATGTTACATCCAGTTTTTGTGTATTTTGACTTATCTCTACCTGGTAAAGAGTTTTTTGTGGCCTTGTATAGATGTTTTACTGGAAATAACTTATATGTTACCTTTTTGATAATCGGCCGAAAAATGCTATATTGAAACAACTATCGTTTATATATATATATATATATATATATATATATATATATATATATATATATATATATATATATATATATATATAAGTATATAGGGGAAAAAAGATGTGGAGAAAGATGCTCAAGTCTTTACATTTTAATATTGTCTATAAACATTTAAAAATCAATAAAAACAAAGAAATAAATAACCGGTTTCACCCGTTCAACGCGGGATCTTCAGATAAATTCATTAAAATGTAAAGACTTGAGCATCTTTCTCCACATCTTTTTTCCCCTGTATTTAATCCGTATTGTGCTTTTCAATTCGGATATATATATGTGTGTGTGTGTGTTTGTTATATAACATATTGTATCTATAGTACAGTATTGTTTATTCATTATTGACAGATATCAGTTCATTATGTTATACTGTAGTAGAGAAATTAAGTTGCTTCCATGTTTAGTGTTCAACCCGTTTACAGTTGGACACTACGCTTCCCTCTTTGATTGCGTCTGACGGAAGAGGGGGAGGACTCTATGAGAAGCAGTTTATAAATCCTACCAGGACTGAACTGTTTTAATATTTGTCTTCTGGCCTGTTTCGTCGGGCCCTTAAGGGTGTTTCTCTTGTTGCTCTGTCTTCTGAAAAGGCATTGAGTACATACGTTTTTGGTTCTTAAGATTTGCTTTTTATATATTTATACACGAGCAGTTTTGTGTTTTACATGCCATGCCTTTTTGTTTCCATTACGTGTGTAAGAGATTCACCTGGAGGGGATTACTTTTATTTACACTGTCCGGTGTCTTTGGAACATGGTGGGGGTAAGAGTGAGGTTGGGTGTGCACTATAAACCGGTTTAAGCTCCCCAGTGGTGTTTTTGCCACTGACCGTTCCAAGGCGGTGCCCCACTGTGTTCCATTGTTTGTTCGTTTTGTCGTTATGTGTTGGCTTTGTGTGCGTGTGTGTGTGTTTGTGTGTTTATGTGTGTGGTGCACGCGTCTGCGTGCTGGGGGTTTCGTTTTGAGAAGGCTGCGTTTTTGGTGCGTGGCATTCCCTGTTTGATATTTGTCTTTGTTTTTTTCCAGTAGGGGACTTTTCTTTGTATTGCATGGCAATGCTTCATTTACTTGTGTTTTATTTCTGGACTGATTGAAAATGTTGACCTTGAACTAATTTTCATGATTAGAGTCCATTGGAAAATCACAATTTTCATAAAATTTGTGCATATAGGAAAACTCAAACATTGTAGATTTTACTGAAACTTCTCACAAGAAATTCTATCATATTGTTGAATGACATGTAGGTCAGTGTGTTTATTTGGACATATTTCCCACTTACTACAGAGAACCCCCGATTTGAAGCTGATTTTATAAAAGTTTGGGGAATTACATCACGTGCAATCACTTCTTTTTGTGATTACACTGATAGAATCGTTGCTAGTTTTATAATTTAACACAATAGTTGCCAATATTTAGGGTATGTTTCTTTCCATATGCTAGGCCCTTGTTTTAATGAACAATTAATCAAGCCCTCCGATAGGTTTATCGTCTGATTGATATGATAAATCAAAAGAAGGCCTTGATTGTTTCCATTCTAAGATGCTCATTATTTTTTTGAATAAATATTATGCTGGACTTCAATTACGCGAGGAGTAATGTATCGAACGTCATGCGGCAATGACGTTATAACGTTCTCTTACCGGTCCGCACGCCAACCGTTGTTTATCGCAGAAAATACAGAGCTTGATTTTCTTCTTCGCTTAAGTGGAAATCAAATCGATCCATGTTAGAATGTAGGTTATCCTGATCAATTTCGTAAAGGCATTACTTACGGTGTAGCAAACGTCCAGAACTACCTTAAAACAGTTTTATATACAACAATTAGATTAATTGTAAATTCCATTTTTCAGTAGGGCATGATCACGTCGCATACCTTAACTGTGCTAATGCGTCCGTTGTCGAAGAAAATCTGTCCAAAACGTTTAAAGGTTTGTTTTACTCTTATCGCTCCCATATTTAAATGTTCTTTTACTCGTGTAATCATACTTGGATTCTACATTGTTTGTTTGAAAACTGTATGTATATGTTAGATATTCACAGGAGAAGATTTTATATATTGGTTCACGTGAACATATAATTTTTAGCCACTATAGCACACACATTGATAGGAATATACGAACAATTTGATTTTGCAATGCAAGTTATATATTTGGTAGCAATTAACTAGAAATAAAAGTTCATGAAATTATGATGACATATACAGTTAAACCTGTCTGTAAAGACCACCATAAAGAAAAGTAATGAAAAAGTGGTCTTTGTTGACATGTGGTCTTCCAGCTTAGGTATATTGTTACCGTTTATAGTTAAACGTGAAGAAAACACTGATATTATAGTAATGACCTTTAATTGGAAATGGTCTTTAGCATAGGCTTGACAGTATCTCATTTTTATCAAATATGATAAATAGAATCTAAAGCTACAATGCGTTTTAATTGCAGAATGTTGAAATATCCAGACACCGTTGAACAGAATCAAAAGAAATTCACAACTTTTAACATATTTTCACTTTTAAGGGTAATAAAAAGACGTAATAGACAAAGGAATATGTATTTTGGATAGACATCTGGTTCTGTGAGAAAAACCTTTCTAGCTTGACTATTCGAAGAAAAGTGACAGCTACTCTACTCACCCCGGATGTCGTTGCCGCCGTCATCGTTGACGTCACACCATGCTTTAAGTCATTTCTCAGAAACTGAAACTTTATACAAGGTTTTTTAGCCATCAAAATCAGTGAAATAAACAAGTTAGATAACATTCGCTTCACTATGATACACATTATGGGCCGTTACAGGTTTGAGTGCAATTTACTGTAACGCTGTGTCTCAGGAACAAATGTATATTTAAGTATTGACTTGTTTTTTTTTTCGCGCGATTCATGTTTAATTTGCCGATCCTATTCTGTCGTTTATTTCGCATGAACACAGAAAAAAGTTTCATTTCTTATACAATGTATTTACATTATATTTCCTTTTCATGTGTAAACAAGATTATATTACAAATTGCAAACATTGTGTTGCATTTAACATTGAAATCAGCTTCCCGGTCATTCTGTTTACGAGACGGTCAACTGCGAGGACCTAAGGAACGTTCTCCCTGACTGTACGCGGACGTCGTCAAAACAGCGGTCCGTTATCACTAAGTAGCGTTGATGTAACTTTAGCGCCATTCCTTGTGCTGATCATACGAAATGAACGTCATAATTTTCAATAGAAAAGAATAGGACGAATATAAATAAATTGAATTGAAACTTCACACAATACTTCTCATTTACCAAACTTACTGAAGTAGCAAAGTTGATTATCATTTGTTTGGAATTAACGTAAATTATGGCACTTTAAAATCAGTTGAAGTTTAACGTAGAACTAAATGTAAAGCTGTATCTCAGTAAAGATTGAAACCCCACAAAAGACATTCTTCTTATCATACGACCCAAGTAAATAAAAGTTTGGTTGAAATTAATTCAAAGTATTGCCATTATTTGCCTTAAAAGCTTTATTAAAGTTTTTTTATGCAAAATGTTATCATTTCCATTGTCATAACTTGATTAGGTTGTAATGAAATGACTCGGATAAGTAAGCTTTGTCAAGTTATACTCCTTCTTCAACTTCAAAGTTGTTGAATAGTCGGGCACGCTGTCAATTGACATCTCTTCTTGTGTAAGATTAGAAAAAGTTTAAACACAGTAAACACCAAGGCTAATGTTCTGATAAGCGATTGACTACCGTTTAAATGAAATAACATTTTCGTTACAATTTTTAGGGTCAGCACCAGAACGTTTTCGAGAAGATACAATGGAAGCATACCAAGGAAACCTCCGACCATATGTCTCCACAAACACACTACGGAAGAATAAATGGGCTATAAATGCCTACAAAACATAGAGAGGAGATGTTCTATCAATACAGTCCGGAAAATTGCCTGACTTACTCGCTCTATTGAAGTTGAAGGAAGACATTTTGGAAATAGACAATTCTGAACTTAATTTCGTATTATCTTTATTTTTCCTTGCTCTTAGAAAAGATAATGGAGAAATACCACCCCCCGAACTGACACTACCTTTTCTATAGGTATTCAGAGGCACTGCAAATGAATGGCCGGGATGTGTCATTTTGCAATGGTACTGAATTTAAAGGCCTTAGAAATTGTCTTGATAACATACCAGTTGAAAGAGAAAAAGTAAATTAGGTATTGGTATAAACAAAAAGCAATCACAACCAATAATAACAGAACAAGAAGATGCACTGACTTCTTAAATCAGGTGCACCCATTTCTATGTTTTAAGTCCTGCATTTAAATCAATAAACACAACAGTTACTCTGGCCAATCACTGATCCCGTATGCCCAAATCATTGAATAATAATCTAAGACTGCTTGTGCTACGTTTGAAGTAGTGTCCATTATTTTGCAAGTGTCAAAGATACGTCAATACATGCAATTTGAAATTACCATTATTATTCTAATCAAAGCTACGTTAATGTATTCAATTTTAGACATTTATAACATAGTGCAACATCTAATCCACTACCATGGATAAGCTTCACAACGCCGTGACAGATTACACATCTATTTAAAAGTTCGACGAATAAGCAATACAGGAAGAGGTGAATCAAAGATTTTTTTTCAATGAATATTTCCAGGAACCGTGCCCAGTACACTAGTCTAAGGAATAGATAGTGGAGATTCCACTCTCACACGTATGATACAGCTTCCGCCAATGAACCCAAAAGTAAGTATCGTTTGTATTGGCCGTCATAATTTTCAATGGAAAAGGAGAGTGCGAATGTAAATATAAATCATATGGCTAATACAAACGATACTTACTTTTGGGTTCATTGGCGGAAGCTGTACATGGGCTACAAATACATATTAGGATTTATCATGATAAAATAATATTTATCAAATTAATTGCAATAAATGAAATTTGAATATCAAATAAAATTTCGTCATGTCATTCGGGTGCCCACTTTCAATTATTTGAATAGTATTATTGGCCTTCAAATGAGAGACATTTTTATTTGCTTTCTGTGTTTGGAGACCCTTAGATAATGAGTATCGAGTAATGATAATCGGATACAAGTAGGATATATTTACCTCCCTGAGTTCTATCGAGAATCTCATAAGCAGAATTATCTGCTTCAGAAACCCCAAAAACATCTGAAATAAACAAGATTTACTAAACTAAATCTAGCAATTTAGTCATCATTTAATTCATGTGCATTATTTTTCTACTCAAAAATAAGGAATGACCATTCAGCAATATGTTATTGCAAATTTATGAAAAAGACAGATATATTAAAATAGAAATCAAGATATCTTTGGGTGTTAAACATTAATACTTTGGCAGTTATACGTAGATTCCAATCTTTTAATACAGCCAGTACTAGTATTTCATACCTAAAATAACACTATAAAAACGTAATTCATTTCCAGTATTTACAGGTGATGTATTTCTTTTTGTCGGATTTAACGTCGCACCGACACATGATAGAACATATGGCGACGTTCCAGCTTTTAATGGTGGAGGAAGACCCCAGCTGACCCTCCGTGCATTATTTCATCACGAGCGGGCACCTAGGTAGAACCACCGACCTTCCGCAAGCCAGTTGGATGGCTTCCTCACATGAAGAATTCAACGAAGTACGTACAAAACATTACTATGCTTTCATAACGACACTGCTGATTTTCATATAACGTTACCACAAAAATAATTGGCAAGGTAGCTTATATTTGACACAATTTGACATTGAATAATTGTACTCAAATATTTTTCAGAAATAAAAGCAGTAGGATTTTGACACCCTGAAACAAACAATTCCTTTACTCTTTACGAAAGTATTTTACTTTCTGCTTCCGACTTTATTTTGTAAAACAATGCATTCCATCTGGCGAGAATTTTACCGCCATACGCACGAGTTCGGTTTAAGCTCCCCAGTGGTGTTTTTGCCACTGACCGTTCCAAGGCGGTGCCCCACTGTGTTCCTTTGTTTTCGTTTTGTCCTTGTGTGTTGGCTGTGTGTGTGTGTGTGTGTGTGGTGCACGCGTCTGCGTGCTGGGGGGTTCGTTTTGAGGAGGCTGCGTTTTTGGAGCGTGACATTCCCTGTTTGATATTTGTCTTTGTTTTCATCATTTCACCTTCAATAACATAAAGTTACCTGGTCACCATAGGAGAAAACTAACAACACAATTATATGTATATCCGTTCTATTCAGTTCAGCTAAATATTCATATCATGATATAATATTAAGAGTTTAAAAGGATGGCAGTTGATTTGGCCATGACTGACTGTTAATAAAAAAAAAAACATTGTACATGCAAATTTTGAAGAGATATTATACAAAAATTGTTGTATAACTTTGACTGCGATTGCAAATATGCAAGAAAAATGTTTAGTAATATAAATGCCAATCATGTACAATGCCGAATGTCTTGAAACAACATGAATATGTTATTGATAAGTGCGCTAGAATGCCAAAGTGCCGGTACGAGATGATAAGCCGAGGACCAAGCCCAGCCAAGGACAAGCGCATTATCAATAGCCCTAAACAGCCAAAACGTATTAAGGTCCCCTTCAAATTCAACTGCAGCCCCCAATTCCTACAGATAATCGTGAAAATTACTCGGGATATCGGAAGTGGTCCCAGAGTTCGAACGCCGATAATTTGGGATGGCCCGCTTATATAGCGATCATATGGCACATCCAACGCAAGGTTTTAGATGATCTGTAAACTGTTTCCGGATCTCAGAAACGTGACGCCGAATTTCGGGCATCAAAAAAGGGGGTGCCGGAAATCGGGAACCGCTTAAATTGTAATTATTACATCTGTCCGGACATTGGAGCTTATACCGGAATTCGGTAATCGCTAAAATCTATATTCCGGACATCGAAAACTAATGCCGGAATTTGGTCACCACTAGTGATTTATTGATTATATCAAATATATAGTAAGTATATCTTTTCCCAGACGTCGGAGGTAGTGCCAGAATTCGGTCACCTATATTAGTCACGTGATAAAAATCTATATCTCCGGATGTCGGAGTGAGTGAACGATAGTGGAAATATGTTAAATATTTGTATCTCCTGACATCTGAGCTAGTGCCGAAAATTCGGTCAACGGTAGTGGTTATACGACATATGAAATCTATATACCCGAACGTAGGAGCTAGTGCCAGAATTCGGTCACCAATAATGGTTAGATCTCCGGAAGTCGGAAATATTGCCGGAATTCGGTCACAGTAAATGATACGCAGGTGTGGGTATTTTTGATATTTTATTACTGAAAGCTGTTGTATTCCTTTAGCTAAGTGCTGAACTTTCATTCCCGGCCTGAAATCACAAATCATATTAACGTCCAATCCGAGGTTCCGACCTTGATTTTCTCTGGCATAGTAGCAAGCGTCTCGAATAATCGAGGACTCTCACACCCATACCTCGGAAGGACCTAAATTTAATTTAACAAGAAATATTTTATACTCTTATGTATAACCGATACACATTCGATTTCCAGAGTCCTGCCTGTTTTATTGCAGATTCCGACAAGCCTTTAGTATACATGTAAATAGCTCCACCCATTCTGAACGATTGTGATTTGAAAACTTTTAGAGGCTGTCCCAACTGTTTAAGGCACTTGCGTAGAACCTGGTTCAATTGATATTGCGGTAAAGGCTTTCCATTTGCATGGTAGAAATATTGACCTTGCACATATGGTCTTTTATTTTCGTATTCTCCCAAACTACGTTTGAGCAAAGCGGCATCTTTAGTTTCAGATCTTACTCGCATAATTTGACCTTGACCCAGCTGATCTGTTTTGGATGATTTTAAGTGTATCTGAACGTATGAGTCGCAAAGTTGTATCTCACTGCTAAGAAATGCCGTTTCGCTCACACGCATTAAACCGAAAAAAAATGAAAGTAAAAAAGCTGTTTGGAAGAGAAATGTTTCATAGCTGGATATGCATATAAACGTCAGGCTATTGTTTTAAGAGGTCAAATGTGATCGGCCTGCGTGTGTCAGACCGCCTTTGTATCCTGTTCATTCCTTCTAACATTTTCCTAAATGGAAAATTGGGTATTATCCTGTAGATTATTTATCTTATTGATGTAACTAATCGCTGCAATATGGCAGTTAATCGTTTTATATGCATATCATCGCTGCGACATGAACGCTACAATCAATGATATCATTCAATCTAGGTGGCCAAAAGTTTAGATAGATCATCGAGCGTCGGAACTTTTCAGAAGATTCCACTCTGACTTGTAAGATTTATTTGTATTATCGGCTATTGACCCATTTACCAATCGAATGATTTCGTGCTGATATACCGCTGAAAATCGAATGGAATAGAAAGAGGGGTCTTACTTTCTGTAACTGGCAAACAATTCTGCAGTTTACGGAATTGTAATCTACTTATAGCGTCGCAAATATTATTTTCCTTCGACATCAGGGCGGACTGATCATGGAGGGGCCCCGTCGTTGAACGAAAATACAGGCTATGACCTCCCTCCGGTGCATAAGAAGGTTCTGTCACGTGATCATCTATCGTCACGTGATATTAGTCCGCCCTGATGAAGGTTCCAAGATGGAACCGAAAGCTAGGCTAAGCTCAAAACAAAGCCTCAGATAAGTAACTATCATCACTTAACAGTGGAGTATGATCTTTATTTTCGTTTGGATTTTAATCCCCATGTATAAAACACTAAAAGAATCGGGACGAGTTCCAGAAGAGTTATTTCTCTAAAATATCATCACTCCAAAACGTGGGCCATTTGAAAACAACCAATTCCCAATCCAGGTAGGCACCACAGCCTAACTGTCTGTTACCAGCTTCATCGGAATAAAGGTAAAGGTCATGGCTGGACAACCAGTTTAATTCGTTAAATATAATACACCATTAAATAGATCTAGAAATTGCAGCCATGTTCTGATGTCATCCTTAAGATCTTTATTCAACCGAATGTAATGATAAGGTCTCTTAGCCTGAGACTGTGTCGTGTAAGTCTTTAATTAAAAGTTCAACCCGCTGGTATTGCTTTAGTAAAGAAATTTAGTACATCCAAAATTGATTGTAATTCTCTTAATTTAATTTTAGGTTTGACAAGTGCATCTAGTAAAAGCGTCTTCGCTTTATTTATTTTTTTCCATTGGAACCCTGATTTTCATCTTCAAAGAATCAATTTCTATGCCCAAAAATGTTATAATTGTAGTTGGCCCTTCTGATTTTTCATCTTTTATGGGGATATTCATATCATTACATATGTACTCAAAATGCAACATGAGATTTGTACAATCCTCTATTTTTGCTTTTCCTGCAAAGGAAAAGTCATCTAAATAATGGTCCCAGTTCGACGAATTTGCACGTTTAGTTACGGCCCATTGGAGAAATGTTGAAAATATCTCGAAAATGGCTGGACTGACAGCACAGCCTTGTGGAAGCATCTTTTGAATCCAGTACATTCCGTCAAATTTGATAATAAATCAAAATCGGTTGGGTGTACAGGGAAAAGATTGAAAGCTGACTTTACGTCTCTTTTACCCATCAGCGCACCGGGGCCAAAAAGCTGTATCATTTCCAAAACATTATCCAATCGGGAATATTGCACGGCAGAAAGAAATTTCATGATCAGTGAAATCATTAACACTAGTACCATCATTATGGATATGATAAATGAGATATCAGTAATAAGACGCATTCCGCCTGTGCTTCTGGGAACTAATTCCAATGGCTTAACTCGTAAATTCGATAACGGTTTAATTGTAAATGGCCCCAAAATTCTTCCTAATTCTACTTCGTTTTCTAATTTTTTAACAAGAATGTCGGGATATCGTGACGCAGACTGCAATTTTTTGCTGTGAATGTACAGTGTGGTCCACTGTAATGCAACTTAAACCCCTCTCTAAAGCCATGTAATTTAAATTTAGCATCTGCATAGTTATAATCTTTGAGCCACGTTTCTAACCGCAACGTGTCTATTGGGGTGCTGCCTAGGTCCCAGAGATGCTCTAGAAGGTTCAGATTTTGAGTAGTGGTCAAATCTGGGGTATCTGAAAGTATTTGGCCTGAAAGTATTATAAGAGTTCACAAAACCCGGCGCATGTGTTCTACATAATAAAACAGAATGTGTACCTGTACATTTTTTACACTTGTGCAAGTATTGACAGCCTGGCTTTGAACGATACCCATTAAAATCATAGCAGTGATTTTGTTTGTGCTCTACATTTGAATCTATATTAGTTGTCATAGTAACCATCCATATTTCAGCATCAATACTGGACCACTTAGTATTTGGATATTGTGACATTTTGTACCTGAAATATTTATCGTACTTTATCCAGCCGACTGGATTTAATTTTGATGCAGATCGGATCGTATTTAAATAATGTAACAAATCTTTTGCTAATGCCGGGCTTCAAGATATTAAAATGCTCATATATATAAGAAAGGCATCGGTCTATTGTTCACTTGACTGTATATATAGTTTGTTTTTTTTGGACCTAGAGCTGTCTGACAACAATATTTCACCGTTTACAACCTTTAACGTGTGGCTCTGATTCCCGGGTGTATCTTTTTCTAATAGACCCGACAACTCAACAAATTTGCCATTCAAGACTTTTTCTTTAATATTTGCATTGACATGTATAGCCATATCAGATACCACAGAAATGAAAGTATTTTCTTAACCTGATGTGGGCGTATCTGTGTTGGCTCCATGTAATCGGGGGCTCGAACACAACTCCGGCAGGAGCTACTTGATTGGTTTCTTGACATTGTGACATAACATGTGGTGCCGGTTGTGGAGGCCCGAACACTGATAGGTAGGAGGTGCCGGAGGTGGAGGCCCGAACACTGATGAGGTAGGAGGTGCCGATGGTGGAAGCCCGAACACTGATGTGTTAGGAGGTGCCGGTGGTGGTGGCCCAAACACTGGTGAGGTAGGAGCTACTAGATTGTCTCCCTGTGTAACCAAGTGCTGCGGTGACGGTGGCTTTGAGGCAGGATTGACTGGAGTATGGGCTATATATGTATAATGCTGAGGTGGCGGTGCTGGAGGCCCGAATGCATGATTGATTCCGATGTTTGGATCATATATGTTTGGGTCCGCAATTGTACGTCCCTGGGCTGAGATATTCCTACACCACTGATCAGCATAACTGTCCACATAATTATAACCCTGATTCAAATTGTCCACATAACCATACATTGTATCCATAGCCGGAGGTGTAATG
>NW_026461217.1:0-1323 GCF_021730395.1 Mercenaria mercenaria | reverse complement strand
ATGCTTTGAAAAAAAAAAAAGTTACGGCACCGGTATTCCAGGGGGTCACCCATCCAAGTACAAACGGGCCGACTTTGCTTAATTTCGGTGATCGGAAGACCCGGTGTTTTAAAACGTGTATCCCGTAACATTTTGTGTACTCTTTCAACGCCTTATATACAAAAAAAGCTCCCCAAGGACTTTAAACGCATTTTCGTTCCTTTCCCTTTTCTTTTTTTTTTTTTCATTTACCAAAATTTACGCGAACAATCTACACACTTTGAAATTCTTTTCTTATTTTCTCCATTCTATTATTTTTGCATGCGTATTTATTTCTTCTCGTTTATCCTGCGCACCCCCCCCCCCAGCCACCACTTCACCCCCCCACCCCTTTCCTGATCCCCATAAACAGCCCCCCGCAGTGATGTGGCACACTGGCAATGCAAGGCCTCGAGAAACCCCTCCGGTTCGGGTTCGAGCCTTCACACTTCGTGCCTTACATCATCTCAACTTTGAACATGTAAAACAAAATTTTTAAGACAGGGGTTAGCGCGAACCAACCCCACACTAAAAAAATTGCGCCCCCGATTCCCACATTGGGAAATCGCAGGTTTCCCCCACCGAAGTGCAATGGAAGGGCCTCTTCCGGAGGCCCCGCCTGGTTTCACGGTGGCCTCTGTACCATAAGTAGCTTGACTTGTGCGCATGGGGTTTAAGTCAACCGCAAAAAACTTTCCGGCGGTGCTGATCACACGGTCCATCAAACCCCGCCCCCGGCTCGCGTACGCACTCAGCTACTTACAAAGGTCCGCCATTGACAGCGTAAACCCCTTTTTAAAAAACCCCCCAGAACGCGGATTCGGGACTTTCCGCGGGGGGCTGGTGACCGGTACGAAAACGATTTTCCCCATAAAATAGGCGTCTTACACTCTTATTCATTTGAAATCGAGTAAAAAATCAATTTCCTACCTATTCCCTTTATTTTGGTTTCCCGCGTCGGTCAGCTCAGTTTCCATGGGGCTGGAGACTGTTTTACGTCATTTCCGGGGTTCCTAACTTCTTTTGAATTCGAGCCCCGGGCCGGCACCCGTCCTGGCAAAACCCGTCCTCCCCTGAAGTCAGAAAATCAAATAGGGGGGGAATAGTACCGGGGGTGTCGGGTGCTACAATATTGAAAATGTTTTCTAAAAGAAAAAAAAAATCATACTTTCGCTGTACCGTCCCGGTTAATAAGAAAAATGTATAAAAAATTTAAAACCCGCTTTTCCATATTGAACTCTTCCCCCGCTTCTACTGTCAAAAAGGGGTCTTCAAAAGATACTGACTAAAAGGGGAGATGCGATC
>NW_026461216.1:42500-72236 GCF_021730395.1 Mercenaria mercenaria | reverse complement strand
CAAACATGTAACCTTGCCATTACATTAGGCTGATTAAACCTGACTGTTTGTATATATAGATCTGTCTTAAATTCTTACAGACAGTGTACATATGCTTTTGATATTTTTGAACAAACTTTACTGCTGGACTGTCTGAGGCGGCTGGCCAAATCTGTCAGATAAACGTCATAAAAACAAGTTCAGGAAAGCATGTAATCTTGCCATTGTATAATTTTGTTTAAACATGCCTTTGTTTTGTATATATCTGTCTTAAATCCTTTAAACAATTTACATAAGCTAGTGAAAGTTTAGAACTATCTTTTCGGCTAGACTGTCTACAAGATAAAATTCGGATTAAGCGTGTAATCTTGCCATTACATTATGTTGATTTAACATGACTTTGTTTATATATGTCAGTCTCAAAATTCGTATGAGCAGTGTACATAAGCTGTGAAAATTGTACAATAGCTTCTCGGCTAGACCGTCTGAGGCGGCTAGCCAAATCTATAAGGTAAATGTCTGGTCAAACATGTTAACTTGCCATCCTTAATGCTTTAAAAACATATTGTTATATTATGGTTGCAAATTTGTTTAAATAGTTTACTTAAACTGTAACTTTAACCTTATGCTATGACCTATGTATTGGTCTGTTGTTATTGCTATATTAATACCTAGATTTTGTTTTGTATACGTGTCATTCTACTTTTAGTTCGCTATTCCCATAATGTACATACACTTCATGTTACAGCTAGTTTTCCCTTAAGCTAACTTCTTAATTCTTTTAAAATGTATTCCTAACCTAGATACCGTCCAGATACTATCAGGAATCAAAGTCTACCCAATTCCGTCCATGGATATGGTTACCAAATTTTCACTTTTCTGGCAAACGGTCATCAGGGTGGCGGCGGTGTTCCTTATGGCGGTTTCAGACCAACCTGATATGTTTTCTGTTCAAAGTTTCAATAATGTTAGTTCATATGTAAATATTGTAAATATTTGGCATTTCAATAAAATGCCCATTTTCACTCTATCCGTACTTGTGTTTTCACTGATAACATACTAGTGCCCGTTTGTCCTCATTTTGCCCCAGGCCAATTCATGCACCAATACATAAAAATCAATTACCACCTCCTAGTATAATTACCGTGTACAAATATCTGTGCAAGAGCATTCTAGAACGGTTTGGACCGCAGAGGTAGCTTAAGGTTGTTCTAGATCCAGATTATGAACAAATACTACAAGTTTATGTAAACATAAAATCAAGACGTTTATCAGTAGCAGGCTTAAAAAATACACATACTTCTTTACTTTGCGGAAAATGCAAGTCATTCTATCATTGAGTATTCTGCTTTATCAAAACTTCGTACCTACAATTTGAGAAGTTTAAAGGCTTTATATCTGCTATCTATTTATAGTTTATATTTTCCATTCCCCAAAATTATTGCAAGATAAATTTACAATCTATCTAAAAGCAGAGCTATAAAAAATTACAAAATTGTAGACATTTAAAGTATATTGAAATACAAAACAAATAATTTGGTAAATCTCGGAATCAAATTAAGGCATTACTGGTTGGTAATCGGTGTCTAGAAATTTAGAATAGCCGCCGGTTATTTTGACACGCCGGTATTCGGCTCATTCAGCCTATATCTATTAAGAGTGGCTTTTTGATACCACATACACAGAGAAAATGTGACACTTTGCCTATATTTATTTTATTATTTGACAGAATTTCATAAGATAAAGAGCGTCGAAGACATCAAATTGAGTGCTTTCCTCCGCACCAAATGTCTGCAATCAGTTTTCAGTACTTTTCTCAAACACTTCTTCCACCTTTTGATGTCTTCGATGCATTTTTTTTTATGAAAATCTGTCAAATAAGAAGGAAATGTTAGCAAAATCTTACGTGAATCGTAACGTTTTCTACATGTGTACGATATCCCAAAGTCACAGTGGTTGGTCGCCCTGTTTTTACGCGCTTCACAAAAATAAAAATGTTTTAAAATCTTACATTTATTAACCTGTTTGAATTTTTGAATTTAAAAACATTTGTTCATACATATGTATTTCAAAGACCACTTCCTTTTCATACAAAACATTGCGAGTAAGTATAATGTACAGATAATTCATTGTGCTGCTACATTAAGAGGGAAAAATCATTTTAAATGTTTGACAAGTTTAACAAATTCGGATTGATCTAAGCATACATAATACATATCATATGCAGGTGTTTGATTTGAAATGTAGACGTCACGACAGGAATAAAATTAAATTTCTGGTAGTAATGTACTGATGCTAATACGTGTATGAAATGAATCAATTCCAAAAATGGCACAAGCGCTAACAGCGCAATCCAATACATACAGGATTTGATTCGGCTAACTATATTATCAATACCATACTGCGCTTTGGTGATATATGCAGTTATGCATTCAAACCCCATTTGAATTCGGATACTCCCATCTGAAATTGTCTTATACCCTGCGTAGGAGAGAAATGATTATGAAAGAAATCTTGGTACGACATGTAAGACCAAGTCCTTCTTCCAAGTGTAGAATTACATCAAATCGTAACTTACTCGGTTTTGGAAATTCATTCATTGATAGCTACTAAAAAGGCGACAAAGATCTATTGCAAGCAACTACCCGAAAACAAATCACGCAAGTTTGTGTCAGTATGGATGTGTGAATGACTGACATTAAATCGATGTGAAACAAATATACATTATACAACGAGGACAAAACAAATACGATTCAGGGGGAAAATTGGCGTGTAGTCTCAGAGATATGAGATGAGATAACACGACTGGGAGATATATGCCAGTCATTGTTCATCCTCTAATAATACTAGTTGAAACCCGTGTTTTGGTGTGCAATAGTGTGTTGTGCTTTTATTCTTTAAGTTAGCAAAATGCTATTTTTCTGTAGATATATATTAAATACGTAAATAGAGGCAGCATAGTTCTTACAAGTATATGTGCGCCTAACTTAAATGAAAACAACTGTTTTGGACAAAGTGCCATGTGTTGTCTCTTTAATTATTATCTGAAGCAGCTATAAACATGTTTTCACTTACAAACAGATTGAATAAAACATATTTTACTTTGATTTTGCAGTATCATAATTGCATTGCGAGGACATAAAATCTGTAAGAAACTCTATTCCATAAATTGAAGTTTAAAAGTAAAGCGACAAAGTTTTTATTATTGTTTCAACCACTGATGGAATTATTATATCTTAAAATAAATAATAAAAAGAACAAAACAAAACAAAACAAAAAAAAACAAGGCAGCTTGTTTGGAAAAATCGCTCGGATTGTATTCTTCGATTCTAATAGATTTGGTTCAGACACTGGGTTTGGTAACCTACACATGCAACACTGAAAGGGATTTTTACTGCAACCTCCGAAAATAGAAGCTAGCAGCGCAGTTAAATTTACAGAATTTTCGTTTAGCTATACATGTATGTTTTAAGGCCCCCATTAAGGGGTGACCTCGTTTGTTTGCCCCGTCATAGGCAATGTAGCAGTCGAGGCGCACCCCTAC
The DNA here is from genome assembly GCF_021730395.1 of Mercenaria mercenaria. Taxonomy (NCBI): domain Eukaryota; kingdom Metazoa; phylum Mollusca; class Bivalvia; order Venerida; family Veneridae; genus Mercenaria; species Mercenaria mercenaria. Next base: position 68,713 of record NW_026461216.1, on the reverse strand, counting down.
CCGCCTTACAATGACAACGTTCGAACACTTTTATCTAATTTAATAAACAAAATAACCAAAATGAAACTTTTGTAACAAAATGAACCTGGTATTTTCTATCTTCTGAAATCTTCGTAATAATAATTCTTTTTACTTCAGCAAACATAGTATCTTATTGAATGATTATAATTCAGGTGATTACAAGCCTCTTGCCCGTTGCCATATACCTCATCGCAACGAAATATTAAGGCATTTGTGAGCTTGGACTGCTCTGTTCTGATAAATCTTTCCCATAGAGATTCACCTGACGGGGAGTTCGTTCATTGATATCGTCCCATAACTTAAGAACATGTTGATGATAAGGATGCTCCACAAACAGGTTCTAAACGCCTTAGTAGTGTTTCTGCAATTAACTTCTATGTTGTGACTCACAATATTTCTTCTTTTGTTTATTTTGGCCGAGTTGACTGTTGGAATCACTTTATATCTTTAAAATGTACACAGTATTACGTACATTGCTCTTGAGTTCCGACTTTGGTGTACTGCGCGTTAATGTTTACATGTTTGTTCTTAAATGGTAAATTATAACCTAAGCATGTCCTTGCCATGCTATTATTACTTTATACAGTATTTCTTTTGCTATATAGATCCGTAGTGAACAGGTTATATAATCCATACAAGTAAGATAAATACAGACCAACATGTAGCACATTTCAAGCTTTTCTCATCTAAGATATCTTTAAGGTTTGATCTTGAGATAATTATACAAAGGTTAAGGTTTTATATTAGATCGCAGGATATATATTTGCATAATTAAAGAACAAGTATAAAAGAAAAATCACAACGTGATTAGGCAGCCTAGTCTGCGCCGAGACCGCCGATCCCCGGATATATAAGCATAGTTTCATATCGAAGTATATGTTCAGCACCATTCAGAAGGTTGATATGTTAGAATAATTGCCCGTCACCCTAAGAGTAATAATAGCAGATTACTTTCATTGAATAAAGCTACTTATATAAGGAAATTGTAATTGCAGTATTCCAAAAGCTTTTTCCTACGAACGGCGGGGATAAAGTGTAAGATATTAAGGGCAATTAAAGCTGTTTAAACTTCCCGTGATATTTTCGCCACTGACAATTCCAAAGTGGTTCTTATTTTCTATTTGTTTACTTTGTCTATGTTAATGTTTTCATTTCATTGTAAACACATACAATGCACATGCATACACTGACTTAGGGTTTTGTTTTGAGGGCCTGTGATCTTTGAACGTATATATGTATATATTCCCGTCCGTTCTTTTTTTTTTTTTTTTTTTTTTTTTTTTGTTTTACGCGGAGTAATTTAATAGCCAATCAGATTTATATAAAAGGCACATGCCATTTTGACAAACGATATGCATTTTGTAATAATATGACGCATTGTTTTGTGTTAAAAAATATGAACTTGCATTGTTGTGTTAAATGTATGTAAGCAACGTAGACAAAGAACGATATCACATACAAGAAAACAAAACCATGTTGAAAGTAGAATTTCAGCCTTCGAAGAATATATTTTGATTGGTTGATATGGAAGAAATTTTGTTCTTGAATGACGAACTCGGTCTTTCGTGTCGGTTTAAACATAATTGTAGACGGCACACTAAGAGAATGTAAAACCGCCTATTTATACAGCTTTTAAGCACTGCGTTAGTCGAATATATCACAAACATGTATATGATGTATGTGATTCATGCTTACATCAATTCCATATTAATGAAATCATCATGTCAACCATTTACAAATGCATTTGGTCTTTTATTCAATAATTTGATGCAACATTCAAACAACATATCTGCATTGTTTTCCATGAACGTATAACGTATTTTGACAATTCATTTGTAAAAATCATATTTTTGAATCCATACTTTAGAAACATGCAATCCCAAAGCAAAGACATCAACCCCCGTAGAAAAGAATATGGCCATATTGGACGCCACCTTGAAAAATACGATTTCCCAATTCGATAAAGTATTATGATCAGTAGTTTCTAAAATCATTTGGGTTGGCAATTTAAAATAGTCAGTGTCTTTTAAACCATATGCTGTGCGATAAATGTCAACTGATATAACCCAGGGTTCGGACTAATAACAATATAAAAGCCACGTCTTTACCTTCAAGTAATTTAAAAGTGTAATCATAATGATATTTTATGAGAAATGTGTTACTTATTATTTCCATGCATGACTAACTTAAGTTTCTTTTTTATATTTAAACTAGAAGGTGGACAAATACTCTTCTATAAATTATGTACTTTTTTAACTTAATATAATAAAAGTAAATTATTTGATATCTTTAATAGCCTATTGGTGTTTTATGTTGTTTTAGGAGTTCTTAAAACATTTTCTCTTGGAGAAGATACATATGTTCAAATGCGATATTTAATTGATTAGATTGTCAAATGAATTTTTAGCCGATTTAATCTGTATTTCTGTTTAATGGTATAAATTCCTATATAATACTTTTCTCCGTATCTTCGGTAAACCAGGAAATAAAATTTAAATTCTCAGTAAGTAAAATAAGAGAAATCTTCAAGAATATGTCATGGTTAGGCCACGTCAATAGAAAGTATATCTCTATTATTTGCATTAACAATAAAGGCACAAATACACAGTAAATACAAGTAAACCACATTATATTGTGTGGAGAAACTAAATTTATTTAAAGACATATGAGGAAGGAAATCCAGTCTTTAATATGTATAATCCGTTTTATGCTCAATAAGTGGATAATATTTATCCCCGGGAGTTCCAGTTAAATAAAAGTTATAACTGCTTTATTCTAGATTTATATCTCTCTATTTATGATAATTTTTTACATACCATAGTTACAAGAGGAATAATTTCAATTTTTAGCATAGTAAATTTCCCCCATTGAATTGGGATGTGTCAAAGGCAACATCTTATATATTAAGTATTTCTCAATTGTTTCGGTTTGCATAAGCGTGTAATCAAGTTGAGAATTTAAATGAACTTAATCAATTTATAACATATAAGCTTCTTCAGAAAGGCTATCGCTATTATATATTACGTAAATACTTTGCGTTTTACTATCATTTTAAAACAAAATACAATAGTAATTGAAAGACCGAGAAGGTATATCAAAACCCGATTTTCATTGGGACGTGGTTTACAAAACTCATAAGAGTTTGGGACATGTCAATTTTCAAATTGCATTTAGAAAGTTATAAATTGTTTTATTAAACGAGGTTATGACCCAACTGTTTTGAGACAGACTACATGTTTGATGTTCATCCCTTTTACAGTTGGACGCTACGCTTTCCTCTTTGATTGTGTCCGAGGAACAGGTAGAGGGTTTAGTGATAGGTATTTCTTAAATCCCATCGGAACTGTGCTATTTTGATTTCTGTCTTTCCACCGAAATGCTGAACTGTTGTAAACATGGAGGGATCGTTTAGACAGTACCTTCTGTTTCCGAAACAGAGGTATGAAGTTAAAAAGCTTTGAAATTAATGCAAACGTACATATATTTCTATAGAAAACATATATACTAATAGATTCGTTTCCTACAGTCTAGCGACCATGTACATGCTGTTTGCAAATATAGAACCAAGTGTATGGATTAGATTCTTAAACGAAATTTCTTTCATATGGGAGAATTCGCTGGAACCTTAATAGATGTTGTAATAAAATGTCATCCGTGTGTTACGTACACTTCCAATATGTCTAAAAGTAGTGTTTATTTTTCTTGATGTCAATGTTATGAATATTGTAATTGAGGTTTACGTAAAAGAGTACAAGCTTTCAACAATACATAGAATATTCTTTTCTGCCACCTTTAATCTTGTAAACAATAATATATCATTTAGTCCCACAAACATTACAGGCGTGCAATTTGAGATGATAAAACATTTATTGGCTCGCTTACTTCATTACGATCATTTTTTGATAGGAATTGTCCAGCAGATATGTTAGATAACATTTGTTTTCGAAATTTTATTCCCTCAATGTCTCAGGAAGAAGCATTGATACCTACTGAAACAAGCAGTAACTCTTGTAAAAGTGTCATACCATTGTTTTTCAGAACCGAGACCTCACCAACATTTGTAAAAGGTTAAATACATACTGGGGACTTATAAGACTGTCTACCAATAACCGTGTAAAACCAATTATTGCGTAGTTGTCCAAAAATATACTGTATTTTCCTCGTTCGATCAGTATTGTAAAGAATATGTCTATAATGTTAACAACTGCCACTGACGTAGTTTAACTCACTGGCACCAGATCAGAAAGAAAATGCCTCTGTACATGTTATACCCTACCCCTAGGTGTTCTGTAAGAACCATGGTCATGAATGGGAAAGTGCACTAACCCATCCAATCGTGCATTTCTCACCTAAAACGCGCAGGTTTGGTGAATGGGTACCTAGTATATTGAACAAGCAATAATTTATCTTCCATTATGCACCAGTCACAGTGCATTGCAGAGATACTCAATTTTTTCTTTTTGCTTTCGTCAACGTTACAGAAAAACTTGCGTGAACTTCCCTAGTGGACGTGCGGTCTAGACGTGTGTACATGTTAGGCGAAATGTATACAAGCACAAACAGAATGCGAAATATTCAGTTTTACAATAAAACTCGAAATGAATGAAATTCATCTTAGATATGATTTTGAGTTTTAAGTCATACATTGGTATACATCTGTTTTGTTTATTAAATTCATTTAGTACATTTATGCTGCATATACAAATTTTAGCGTACACGTGTAGTTAAACAACGACTGACTACATTTTCAAATCTACCAATCAGAATGGTTTTGTAATCTAGACCGGAACTTCACCAGGGAAGTTCAACCAAATGTTTTATGTAACGTGAAAAACTATAAACTACGCGTTCTTTCTCTAAGATAAGAAATATTGAAGAAATGTGACCGGTACACAATGGAAGATAAATTACCACTGGTTCAACATCCATAGTACCGAATAGCGTGTTTTAGATATGAAATGCGCGATTGAATCGTGTTAATATATTTTCCCGTTCATGACCATGGTTCTTATAGAATACCTAGGGTAGGGTATAACATGTACAGAGGCATTTCCTTTCTGGTCTGGTGCCAGTGGTTTAACTTGCTCATTGTAATACTATTATCAAAGTAGTTTCTTAACTAGTACCGCAACAGGACAATGTTTTGGTGTACTTTTCGACGGTAACTATGCTACTAAAGAAGTTATTTACCTTATTAATTGTAAAAACTTTAATTTTCAGTACGTTGGTCAAACTAATAAAACGTCTCAAACTTTTCAATATAATATATAATGAAACTGTTTAATTTGATCGCTTATGTAAAGAAATTTATTGGCTTTATGAAGCAAAAATATAGAGTATAAAACATCAAAAAGGACATAGTAATTGGATATTTTCTATTTGGGTGTATTCAATTTTACATTCAACAGTGATCGGTATTGTTGAACAATGGTTCATTATAAATGTAGAACATCTCGACTTCCCCTTGACTGGGATAAAAAAAATGCATGCATAAAGCTAAGACGTCTGCTATATGTCAGCTGCCGTCATGGCCATTTCGAATGTAGATCCTTGAATCATGGGACACATAATTGATAACCTCTTCGATATAGAACCATTTGGAGACTTCCAGGTTGGACAGGCTTAGGAAGGATGTTAAGAAATGTACACCTTAACTACTTGTTTCTCGTCGCTAATGAAAACCAATACTCACAAGTCTTGAATAGTTAAACATCAATATTTAAGGATAAGGAGTTAGCTAAGACAATTGTTGCTCTAAAAAGAAAACAATTATCAATAATTATGCACTAATGAAACAACCCGATCTTTGCACCTATGAATTGAATTTTAATAACCAGATAGATAATCAAACTTTTGATAATTGGCGGTTTCCCATAACGAGAGTATTTGTTCTTTGATCTCAACCATACTTTACAAAGTGAAAATGTAAATTATGGTGTTTACGAGTGAACGGTATTTTAATCTTACATGTGAAATGAATACATTTTTTACTTTATTATTTTCAATGGTTTTAACACATTACATGTTTTACCCGCATAACGTCACGTGCATTGCATCATGACGACACAGCGTGTTGACGTCACGATACCTTTTAATGAAAATAAGTATCTAGCTATTTTATTTATGTATAGGTTATAGATCATTTATTGAACTTCTAATGCAATTAAGTTTGCCGAAACGGAGCGTAGCGTAGTGAAGGCAAAACTTAATGCATTTAGAAGTTCAATAAGTGTATCTATAACCGGCTTATAGTTTAACGCCCCGTTTCATTTAACTGACAGGTCAAAACCGCAAAACGCTCTCTCTGAAGTAAAATAACCACGCCTTCTGTTAATTCATTGGCTAGTCTTATCTTCACTCATGGTGGAGAAGTACATGTTTACTACAATTTTATACAAGGACATTTTAATGCCAACCTTTAGCAAAACAGCGGTTGATCCAGTGCTGGATTTTAATTTAGTTTATATCATAAATACATCAGTCTTATCGTGTAGTTTGTGGAACACAATTTTATATTCTTATTCAATGGAAGTATAATATGCAGGTTTAACTCGTAATGATCTAACAATACAATTCAAGCAACTACATGTATAAATAAAACAAGACAAAGTAGAATTTAAGTGCACCCTGGTTTATTTTTAGACCAGTAGAGGTAGTGAAAGGTGCAGAAAGGTCAAACTTGAACTATGAAAGTACAGCTTGCATTAAAATATTTGAGCCGCGCCAGACGTCTGGTCAGGATCCATGCTGTTCGCTTTCAAAGCCTATTGTAGTTAGAGAAACTGTTAGCGGACAGCATGGATCCTGACCAGACTTTTTTATTTTATATACTGCAACATAAACGCATTTATTGAAGTATATCTTGCGAAATATTTAAAATTATTTACATATGGTAAGTTCGCTAAAAGTGGAAACGGGTGGGGTGGGGTGGGGGGGGGGCAGTTAAACGCGTTTATGGCATGCCATACACTAGCCTTAATTTCAGCAAGTTAGACAACACAATGTAAATAAAATCACTCCCGGCTGAGAAAGGCTCTACCATAAGTGACAACAAAACCCAGATCATATCAAGTAAAACCTAAAATTAGGGTCAGTCTAAGGTATAATTACTCCAATGTACTCGACAACTTGTTTGAAGTCAGAGCACCAAGAGCCGTACTTGTCCAGCCATGTCTCAGTAACGACTGAAATCACACAAGATGTCCACTTATATAACAAATTTAAAGAACTCTTGCTTAAATGTATTAAAAATATGGCCTTTATTTGACTTAAAAAATTGCTTGAAGCTTTGAATGCAAATTGCTGTCATTACCAGAATAAAAATGGTCTCTCAATGCTTTTATGCTCTATGCTTCCGGGAAATCTACCATTACCTCATATGTTTTAAACAACACAAAACTAACCGAAAAGGTGGTCTTATATAGACATGGTCTCACGAGCAAGTTTGACTCTAAAATCATACATTGTATCTTATATTTTGGTATTATGAGAACTCATGATATTCACACCAAACACTTGGGCTTAAAGACACTGATTCTGGAGTGCCAGGTATGTGGCCTATGGTGATGATAAGGTCTGCGTATTGGCGGTAAGAGCCAATACACAAGTCTGGACCATTGATAGACTTGCTTCTGTTTTATCATAATAAGCTACTGTATAGCTACTGTGCAGTAAATAAATTGCAGGTGATATTTCTCACCTTTATAGCAAATCAGTTCTCACTTTTATAACGAGTTTAGAAAGCTTCATTGAATTAGGGCTAAATAAACAAAGTGATAAGATACAACAGTGTTTTTATCATATTTTTAATAAATCAAGTTTTTTAACAATTACATCTCATCGGTGCTATTTTTTGTTATCAAAAATATAAAAAATTGGCCAGGACATTACTCAACATGACTGAGCAATCAAAATTAGTATATAATCAATTAAAATAATTTTGTGTACATTCTGAAAAAAAAGCATTCCAATCAATAGAATGCAGAACACAGGAAATAACCAATTTATCTGCACCAGGCAATAAAATTTATGATTCCCTGACAATAATTAGGCTACATGTCAAGTCTACAGGGGTTTTATGGACCCTTATCAGACTGGACCAGACAGGATCTTGTATATTGGGGATTAAAAAGTCTGGTATTTAGGGGGGTCACGTATATAGGAGATTTTCTTTGCCTTTAAGAATGGTTTATGCTCGATGGGATGCCTCACTAGTTAACCGAGAAGAAAAAGGCCAATTAGGTCAAATGTGCTAAAGAAATGCTGAAATGGTCACAAATTTAGATGATCGCACAATGTCACAGCTCCTAATAGAAGATGAGACCTGGATATACTTTTATGAGCCACAGCGTCGCGGACCGTACACCAGTAAATGCAAGAAGAACTAACAGTCTTTAAAAGGCTTTGTATTTCATCTGCTGTAACTCAAGTGGTCCTGTTGTGCAAACTCCTGCACCGTTGGAAAGACAGTCACTGGAAAGTTTTATAAAAACAAAATGCTGAAATTTTTTCAACGAAAATACAACGTCAAAGCGTCCGCGGTTTCAAGTTGATCAATGACAATGCTGCGGCTCACAAAAATGACATCGTTCACAAAGTTCTGAGAGATGAAAAAGTAGTACAAATAAATCATACAAATTATTCAACAGATCTAAGTGCTTTAGACTCTTTATTTTTTTCCAAGGCTGAAAAAGACGCTGGATGGGCGCAAAGATTTATTATTCTATACCTATTTTATCTCTCTAATCGCGAACGTTCATTTGCAACACGTGACCGTACAATATATTACGGTATTTGGATGCACGTGCGTACAAAAATCCTGTATTTTCTGTATTTGGACGCACGCGCGTACAAAGAATCCTGTATTTTCTGTATTTGGACGGTTCAACAGTCCCATGTTAAACATACGATAAAGCCCGAAACGCGTAAAAATGTTCCGAATGTAAATCGGATGAAATAGGCGCTCTATGTACAGAGTTTGATTGTGCGTCTTGAAATCTTGATTTAATTTGAGTTTTTCTGCGGCAATTTTCCTTTGATCTTTGCAGTATTTTAAACATGGTAACACACATTAATACTACAAAATCTGTGCTGATATTTTACAAAACTGTTACGATATATATCGCAACACTTTTTCTCTTATCGTGGCCAGGTCCTATCAAGGGAGTATAATTTTTTCCTTTCAAAGAAAAGATCATTTTAGCTCCAATTTACAGTTCACAGAGAAAGAATTATCACAAACACCTACATTTATAAAGTAAAAGAATAAATAAACTAGAATATTTCAAAGACTCGATAGTTATCGCCAAATTCAGAAATACATAAAATTCTGAGATTTCTCATATGTTTCTTTTTCTTTGTTTTTTTTACAAACAAAACAACAAGTTTTACAATATGTTTGGCCAATGAAAATGCAAAGATTTAAACCAATGCAGAAATCTGTTGGATACTTTTATCTGGGGAACACATTTTCTAAAACAGAAGTTTTAGTGTTTCAGTCAGCGAGGCGCAGAAAGGGAATCAGAAATGTAAAATAATGATAAACAAATTTAAATGAAAATAATATATAAATGTTAATGATAAAACTATGCAATAAAACAGTTATATAGCTCTGATATATCCTAGTAACACACTCTCACACACTATAACTATTACTTACAACACACAAAAACGATTCAATGCTATCTGATTTAGATATTAAAACGTTCGTTAATAATCAAAAACTTAAAAATACAGTAAAAAGAATCATCAGCTGTTGGAATATTTGAAAAGTCGCTTAAATAAGCCGTTCCGGACGAAACCTAGAAATTTGTATCAGCCCTGACTGTCTGAATAGCTACCTCAGCAGTTTTTATTTAACGGTTAAGAAACAAAATGGAGAAGATTATGAATGGCAACGGACGGGCGGTCAGCATCCAAAACATGCCTGCTCTATAATTCAGTTTTCGTCGGATCTTCACCAAACTTGCTGACAATGTTTGTGGGCATTACATCTCGGCCAAGTATTATTACCACCCAAATCGCCATATGGCTGTTGTAGGGAGATTGCACCATATACGTTTTTAATGATGATACACAGAAAAAACAACATTCAATGAATTACTTATATTGCGTATGAAGTGAAATAAATATAGAATAAAAAAGGTTATTTAAGGTCTAACATTGTTCTGTATAATATACATTTGTACTCATACCAAGCTAAGAAAAACTAGAAAAGGCAGGAATACAATATTCAGTGAAACATTTTTTAATTTAGTCTATTATTATAGTAAGATAAAATAGATATAGAATAAAAATGTTATTTAACAAACGTATTGTACAGAACAATGTTAAATAACCTAATATTATTGCATAAAAACTACTTTTTTTCACTGGATCCGCGCATGTATCAACGGAGAAAAATCGTGTACAAACAAGGCAATTCATCTGCTGTTAATACATGATTTTTATTTTTGTAATGCTTTACCAGGGACGTATGTATGTATTTCTGCGCAAACTGATATTTGGCACCTGCGTCTTGTTTATTCAATTATAACCTCTTCTTGTAGCATTATAGATACAATGTAATCCGTAATATGTTAAGCTGTATCAGTTTCTAACTCCAAACATACTGCAAATACACGTTTGTTTATTGTTACATATTAAAAACGTGTATTATCCCTATATCAAAGTACTTCTGTTTGGCATTTTTCAGTTACTTTAGACCATACCAATGGGATACTACTCTGTATTCACCTCTTAGATTTCTAGACTGCAGAAGTGTGTGGCAGTCAAGGGCACATACTTGAAGGGGTAAAATATATCTGAAGTCTGTTCAAAGACGATTTACCATATTCCAGCATGACTGTCATTTTAGAATGTGTATAGAAAGAAAAGTCGCGTTGATTTTCAAATAAAATCTGATGTCATTCTCACAAACAAATAATACATATGGCGTCTTTAAAGAACATCCCTAAATAAAAAATTGAACATTCAATTGCAGTTTTCTGGTAAAATTGATCAAAACTGAATTAACACGATTATATAATTTTCCTGGGTTTAGGAATATTGCAAATATAAATGGGGAACTGTCTTTTTAATGGAAGGCGAATTACAAATTAACATGGGAGGATCTTTTGATTAGAGAGAACGTAAATTGTCTTCCCATAGACTTCCATCATAACATTATGGGAGTGTGCACGGTCTTCAAAAAATATATATCTGATTACATTTTCAAAGAAATATCTACGTTCCACCAAATAACGGACATACATATAAATACTGGTATTTCATTTGAGTATTTTTCGCATGAATGATATGTCCTGCTGTTTTCATCCTTTGCATGGCGAAAGAAGACCGTTTCATGAAACTCTTTTTCCATTTCACATCAATGGTAGCAAATATTGTCAAAATTTATAGTAATATACTCTAAACGCACTAAAAAGTTCAATTAAGGAAATAAATACTTCTGGTATTTGTGTACTTTGCTGACCAATAGGTGTCAGAATAATTTGTATTTTTGATAAGCACTTAGGCACAGATAGTGCATGACTCCATGTGCATTCTCATTTTTGCTATAATCACAGTTAAAGTATTGTAATTACTAAGACTTGGGCTACATATGGATTGATCACAGTCAAAGCTTGATCCTAGTATAATGTATTATATCATACAAAAGTTAAAGGGAATCCACCATTTGTTTGAGCAAGAACTCGTTGTGAAGTACCCTGTATGAATGTAGGCCAATCAGAAATTACTTCTATTAATAGCATCAATCACGTCACAGGAGTGCTAGGGTATAAATCACGGGTATGAATCGTTGCCGGCAGCACAAAATGTGCTCCGCTGAAAGGAAGGCATTGCGCCTCTGTCGGCGCAGGCATTAAGCAGGCTGATGATAAACGGTGAGTTAAACTGAAAGTGTTTGGTTATTTTCATTTTACATTAAAACCTTTTAATATAATATTTGGGAATGCAGCGGGATGAAGTTGTATCTTGCCGACACATCAATGCCTAGTTTGTGCAAAAATATGTAATACTGTTATATTGCGAGTGTTTTGCATCGGGCACAGTAACGTGAAAATTCCAAAAGCAGTGAATATTTTGAGTCATTTTACGTCCTGCTAAAAAGGAATGATGTATTTTTGTCTTACATTATTTATAAAGACATGATATCTGATCGATTGAGACATATACATCTTCAGGAAAAGGCTTATCCCCTTGTTCTGCCGACTTTTTAGCAATAAGTGCTGCATGCATTTCGATGGTGTCGCAGGTTTTGTGAGGGGCGCAAGCAACTCCAATACTATTGTAGTCAATCGTACGTGTAGTTTGGACCAAGTGACATGTAGTAAGGTACAAATATATCACTAGCCAAGTTTTTCGTCCAGTTATTGTGTAAGACAAACCTTCTATTTGAACTTTGTTACATTAATAGCTTTTATAAGAAGTTTGCACTCCTCCTAAATATAATCTTTCATTCTGTGAAGTAACATAAGATAGAGCTCTATTCTAGTAAAGCAATTTTGTCACGGAATAATAATATCTGACATATATTTGATTTTGGACGAGAATTTGCGTCCCAAGAGTACCTTCACCGGCGTGAACATGGTTTCTTCAATAAAGGGCAATAACGTCAAATCTAAACACGGCAGTGTTATGGTTCTTTAGTACTGCAATACTTTTTATTTTGTTTCATCATTCTGTGAAGTTTCAACAATCTATCAAAACAGAATAATGAAGGATGACCCCGCACTTGGCCTAGATTCTTGGAAACGGATCCATTAACATTTTCAGAACCAATATTATTAGTTACACTGCTTGTTGGTGACAGGATACGGGATATACGCTGTCAGGCGAGAGCGAAGGCGACTACCCTTTATTTCATGCTACAATCGAAACATTTTGTAAAGGAATAAATCCACTTACAGTGCAGACTAGAATCCTGCAATCATTTCTTTGGTCATCATGTTTTGTATATTGTTAATTAACAACAGCCATAAAATGCACAAAGACATGTATTTTGAATGAATCACAAAATACAAGAGCTCATTTATACATGTTATAAACTGGTTTAGATCAGATACACACAAAAAAGCTTTCTATTCCATCCTTTCGAAAATCGTCAGATTTCACGATGTCAGAAATGTCTTGAAACTTCAGCTTTCGCCCCGTTTCCTGTTAAAACTGCTGTTTCTTCCATACACATTTATTGTTCCTTTTACGGCTAACTTTTGTCCAACTTCACAAGCCTAAACAAAATAGGAAAATGAAAACGGCAAGAAAACACTAAATTTACTATCTATAGTTGGAGCTAATCAATAATCTGACTTGATTCAATTACGCCAGCGATGCGACAGCCATTTTATTTTAATCAAATTTTATATCTGAAATATACTTGCAGGATATGAAATATATGGAATATATTTTGTCTCCACGTGACGTCTATTGACCAATAGAAATGCAAACATCTTGTAGCAGGCGAGATCAGTAGTAATATCAACAAAGTCTCCAGCACTAAACGACCAACTTTTATCCTTATTTGTTATCAGTCACACTTTGTTTTTTCTTTCAAATAATAATACATGTAAAATATTATCTCGTAAAAGTATTATGACTGTAATAGCTTACATTTCGTAAGAAGGACCGGTTACAAATGGTGGCATGGCTTGTTGACAGGCTCTATCGCAAAGATCTCATTAATTGTTAATGTGTACAAGTATATTTGTACTGTAATTATATAAATTCATGTATTATATGTAATAACATATGTTTAAACCAGAATATGTCACACCTGTATGGTTACCACGCGGATCAACATATACAAACTGGAAATGATTCAGTGGTTAGAGCGGATGGGTCAAAAATGACTATTCCCACTACACTAGCTTAACACAGTTGCAAAATAGTCTTGACTTGCCATCCTTTAATGAAACTTTGTCAGAATGTTTCTGGTAAGAAAATCTTAACTGGTTTTGAAACTGGGTCACCTTGGCTCAAACCAAGGATGACTGGTTCAAATCGTGGAAACACCTTGTTACCACTTTAAATTCCATTCTTTTCAACTGGATCTGTATTAGACCCGGACAGAATGTTCGACTTTATAAATATATCAAATTGCAAACTGAATTATCTAGGGTCAGAAATTAATGCCACTAAGTAACCTTAAATATAAACATTAACAACACACTAGAGGACATGATTTATATTCAATCTTTATGAAACCTGATAAGAATGATGACTTTACATAATCTACATCTCGTTTAAAACCGGCTTATCTGCGATTAATAACTTGGTCCCAAGGTTGTATCATAGATAAAAATTGCATACGCTTTAGAAGTGATATCGTTATGCGATCTTAAGAAGGTGGATCAGGATATTTGCCTTTATCAATATATGTAAACTTTGAAACTTGGTCAAAACCAAATAACAGAAATACCCTTGTTAACACTCTAGAGACTTAATTAGTAACGTGATCTATATGAGACATTGTCAGAATGTTTGTCCTGATCAAGTCTAGGAAAATTTTGAAACTCGGTCATCTGGCACTTAAAGGTAGGTCAGGAGGGCCAACCATTATGGAAAACATTTTAAACCTCTAGATGCCATATTTTTCTACATAAGCCTTAGTCAGAACATTTTTCTTTATAAATTGTAGACAGAGTTTAGCGTTATCTGGGGTAAAACGCTACGTAACTAGGTAATATAATAGGAAATCATTGTTAACACTCTTAATGCCTATTTTATACCTGGCCTTAGCTACTTAAAAAATGGTCAGACAGGTTATCGTGTTATAAAATCTGGATCAAGTTTAAAACTCGATTATCTTGGGACTACAACAAGGTCGCTATGTTAAATCATAGAAAAACATAAACCCTACAGAGGCAATAGTTTCTATTCGATTTATATGAAATTTTGTCAGAATATTGTCTACATCAATTTAAATATTGCATTATATCTCGAATTAAAAACTATGCCACTATTTCAGATCAAAGAACAACTTTGCTAAACATCTAGACACCGACCGAGTCGTCTGCCTTTGACCCAGTTTCAAACACATTTTGTTAAGGCAAACATAATGATTTTTTTATTCAAATGACACAAACAGTACAGATAAATAGTTCTGCAGAACGATATTAAAAATGACCCTTAAGGCACTGTAACTCCGCGTCGATTGAAATGCTAAATGCCAAGCTAAATATGTAATGCTCAATACAAAATGTTTAATGACACGTACGTAATCCAAATAATTAATGCTAAATGTCCAGTGCTACATCCCTTATGCTAAATACCAAAAGCTTAATCCAAGTGCCTAATATTTAATGCTAAATGCTTAATACCAAATACTTCACTAAATAATGCTAAGTTGTATATGCTAAATGCCAACTATTTAATGCCAACTGCCAAAAGATAAATTTCCAAATGCTTAATACCTAACGCTTATTGTTAAATTCTATTTATTTTGTAGGATAAGGTTCTGTATCTTTTTATGCAGAGGCCTTTTACAGTAAATAAATGTGACCTTCAATATTTGAAAATATATCAAGCTATCATTGAACAACGTCAATACGTTTACTTAATGTGCTTCTGCACGTTTTGATAAAACGTTTATTTACAATATAGAATTTTATAAATCCTGATTTTTCAAAACTTTAGAATATAATTAGAAAATTCAACAGTTTAAGCAATATAGGATGACTTACTTGAATTTTGCTTCACTAATTTTGAAAAGTTTGAACAATGAGAGTGTATCGGAAAATCACAATTTTAATGTCATTTTCGCTTATATAAGTTTTTCTACAACGTAATTTGTAATGAAACTCTTAACAATAATAAATAAACATATAATATAATTATATTTTATTTTGCTGGGTTTAACGTCGCACCGACACGATTATAGGTCATACGGCGACTTTCCAGCTTTGATGGTGGACCCAAGTTGCTCCTTAGTGAATTATTTCATCACGAGCGAGCACCTGGGTAGAACCACCGACCTTCCGTAAGCCAGTTGGATGGCTTCCTCACATGAAAAATTCAATGCCCCGTGTGAGACTCGAACCCACATCGATGGGGGTAAGTGATTTTATAGTATAATATGGTTACATAAAATACATAGGCCATTGTGATTGTTTTTTTAGATATTTGCCCGTAAGTAAAAATATCTGCATAGCTGATCTAGGGCATTTTTTGGAATAATTTAACGTGCAACTATTTTAATTTAATAATGTTTTATGTTTAGAAAAAGAGCACTGTTGCCATTTTAATAAATTCACTCATGGGTTGCTATTAATTCAAAAATGTTTTTTGTTTCCGTATGCTGGGTCCAGGCTTTATTCTACGTCATCAGAATAAATGACGTTTTATCCGGTTTATCAAACGTGCAGAACTACCTTAAAATTAATGTTTATAAACTTTACGACGTCTGTATGAAATGCAACAGATCGTCAGATTTTCCTACGTTCAAGAGTTCTCACTTCCTATCACATTTCAAAACACCGAAACGGAAGGTAGAAATGTTTTCAATTATTTAGTGGTGCTTATTTATTGTTCCAGCATTGGCATCGTTCCTGTGTGTTATTGTCATCCATGTGGTTGTGTTATTTTAAGTTTGAAGTTGTTATTTATGTAGTCCAACACACTGTTTTTAAACGATTTACCTTGATGTGAAAAGGTAACAAATTCATGACTTTCGTTATCTGCCCATTGCCTTCTAAAATAAAATTTAAAAAAAAACAACATGTATTTACGAAAATGATAATTTTGTAGATGAGTGTGTTAGTTTTGCTGATAATGAGGATGAAAACATATATGGTAACAACAAATAAACTTATTTCAAGAACTCCACCATATAACTAGGTGAAACGGCCTGAAAATGATACTCAGACCAATGGTCTATTGTAAGTTCTAATATGAAAATTTTAAAACCCATGCACATCTTCAGTAAAACACACAGTTTCAGAGCCCATTTCACTACTGTTGTTAACGAGATTCCACGAAATCGGCGATTATGATCCGAACACCTAATCGTCTGACCAATCAAATGCTGGAGGATACATGGACAAAATACAGCCGCAATATGCTATAAATAGTAACATAAATGATATAACAGAACTATTTTACGCTTAATTCACACACTCTGAATCGATTATTAAGCGCGCGGAATAGTCAAGCAGACGTTTACGCATTCCTAAATTATTCCACGGGACGTGTGACCGCCCTATTTTGATACTATTAAAACTAGAGTACGCGTTGATGCCACGTCTATATACTATATTTGGTGCAAAATTTGCCCCTTGAAATTCTGTTCCTCTATCTATCTACTTGTTTACATAAAAGACGTATGAGAATCGAAATAATATATTGCAGGACCATGTTTTTATACATCTAAACAAGCCGAATCGGTTATACGCCGCGTGTAATAATACTGTTTAGATTCTTCTATATTTTCTTCTTAATTAAACACTGAACACCAATATAAAGTGATATGGATTACCTGCATAAAGTCCTCTCTCAACACTGAACAATGCTAATCCATTGAACCAAATTCAAGAAACACAGACCATCGTATTGATGCAAATGTTTAAAGAAATTTCTCGTCTTATTTTTTTCATTTAAGTCTCAAGTATTTCTGCCATTTGGGTTTTAGATATGAGTTTTCATCTACCTGAAGCAGGTCAAATTGATTAGATAATACACTCATAATGTGCGCTTTGTCGCTTTTATAACGCAATACAGTCATATTAATGTATTAAATGTAAAGAATAATAATATTTATACATGTTTGAAAAACATATGTTGAGGCACATTAACTCCAAGAGTCCGAACAAATTTCAATTTTCTAGTATAATAACTAATTAATTATCAAGTTTAGAAAAATCAGCAAATTCAGACAATAAACAATTCATTATAATGACAGTTTTAGTTCTAATACTGAACATACATATTGATAGATGTCTTAGTGGATCTGATATTGCAGTCAAAATAGTTTCCAGACGTTATGCAAATTCTTAACACTTAATTCTTTTGTTGTGTTGTTTCTATTTACTTTCATTTATAAGTCACAAATGTTTTTGAAAATGTCTTTAACTATAGGGATATGGAGTCAGCAGAAGAATATTTAAAACCTTTATATTTATAATTCAAGATTAATTAAAAGTTTTCTTCTTCTCTTCTGATCATTAAAATTTCATTATCATGAAAAATTATCAGACGCATTTTGATAAACGCTGACCCATGATAGAAACCAGACGAAACATTACATCTAGTACCGTAAGTTCTAAATATTTAAATGTTGTCGCAGACAATTGTTCATATTAATCACATGTATGTTTTATTTGTTCATAAGTTGCTACATTAGAATTATAGTTTGTTATTGGTATCTTCGCAAATAATTTGGTTGTTCCGTTCTTTTATTTGTTTAAACGTGCAGATAATGATTTTGAAAAGCGTAAAAATTGTCACGCACCAAATTCAAATTTTGCTGGATCTGCATACACTGCTTGTATCTAACAGTTATCTTCGTTTGAAAAGACACGCATTGTGGCACAGAAACAATTGATAATGAATGATCGCGAAACACACAACTAGCAGTATTTGCGTTAAAACTATAGTGTGTATTTTAAGTGCGCATGGTGCGGTTATCCCCGGGTAAGTTACAAATGTAAAGTTACATGTTGCGATCAATGAATATTATGTGAAGATAGAAAATGATATAGGATATAGTTATGGTAGCAAAGGCAATGTTCACATATAAATACCGGCATAAATGACATTCATATATATAACAAAACAAAACACAGACATACCAATGAGTTATATATAGACGGACAGCTCAGTGGTTTGCACACTGGCCTTACAATCATGAGGTCGGGGGTTCGATCCCCGGCAGCTATTCGGGAATTTTCAGAAACGCTTTTCAATGTTTCCCACCCAACTAGAGGTGTACTGGTCAGGAACCCAGGCAATCCTTGCGTGTATCAGTGCTATACACTGGGCACGTTAAAGAACCAGGCTGTCTATTCGCAACGAGCTAGGCTAAGTTAGCCGGACAAGCCTGTATCTGATTTCTGATCTCTCTGTCGTGGGGGCTTTGTCTCACTCTGTCCCTCTGGTCAGATCGCTCTGTGTCTGTACTAGTAGAGGATGAATTATGCGCCCTGTGTGGCTGCATTTGAACTATGTAAAGCGCCTTTGAACGTGAAATTGATCATGAAAAGGGCGCTATATAAATCTGGTATAATAATAATAATAATAATAATAATATACATGTACTCTTCTGTGTTAGTATATTTTCCCCATGACATAATCCACTACCTCGGGAAATATCGACATACTTTATAATACACTATATTATACTTTTGGAATAGTACCTAAAATAGATAGGTTCAACCCATTTGAGTGTCAATCGAGAGGTCTTGTGTTCGAATGCCGGTCCATAGTAGGCACTAGTATTCATCTGAGATGTTCTTCAGTGTCTCCCACCTAACCAAGAGACCAGTACTAAAGTTTAGTTTTTCCAAGAAAAGACAGCTCGTTAAAATATCAGACAACCTTTTTGCAAAGAGCTAGGCGAAGTCACGTGGACGTGTCTATATTTAAGAGATTTCTCTCTCCTGTTCTAATACTTTTTCTTGCTCTGTCCTTACTAAAAGTTAAGAAAGAACGTTTCGTATCAAGGAACAATTCACACTAAAACATTGGATCCCTTGTTATGACTGATTTATTTACAACCGAGTTTGCTAACAACTGATCAAATACGGTTAAATTAAATTCATCATTCATAATTCAAGAGATTTGAACTGAATTTCCGAAAGCAAAATGGTCAAAATTACAAGCCATGAAGTCTACGGAAATAGTTTGCAACTTGTAAAGGGGAATGTTAATTTTCTCATATTGTCTGTTGTTTTCTTTTAATCCGTATATGTATATGGTGTGTCTATATATCCGAAAAAAAGAGGCATAGAAATTGCGTTTGATAGCATTCTTCGTCAAGTCTGGACGGTCATATTCAGTATTTACTTTATAAAAGTTAGGGGAAATGGGGGCGGGGTGGGGACATCTTCTTAAGGTAAAGGTAATGTCACAACACAAGGTCAAAGGTCAAATAACTACATTTTGTCTCGCTGTTCTTGCTACTTTTAAATATAAACTTGCAATTTTGGTGATAATAATGAATTTGAAATGTAAAACAAAAATCGTCGTGTAGATTTAATTTTAAATTTGAGACTGACAAAATCCAAAATGTTTTTTCTATAGAATGTACTAAACGTTTGGTATGTGATGCCATTTTATTAATATAAAAAGACTATCCATTGAAAACTTCTAGTTTTTTACTAACACTTTAAAAAAAGCTGGTTTGTCATCTGTATGACCGATACAGGGTAAATAATCTACAAAGTGTTTTTCATCAAAACTAGTACTAACTGTTGACAATTCAATACAATTTGTTATAATATCCTCCGTATGCACAGTGGGCAACAATATAAAAAACAGCAGAATTGATTCAGTTTGATAATGTTCGTTCGTAAGATAGTATAAAATGAGCAATTCCTTTAGAGTATTATCTAAACGGGTTATAAATGTTGTCAATGACAATTCTATTCCAGTACTTTGCGCATGTGCTGTAGAAATTTCAGGATAGCGTACGCGTTAAGAAGTACTATTATAACTTTGTACAAAAATCAAGAGATATGAATATAAATGTTATCATGTCTTGCATTCCAATAGCATTAATATGATGCTCTTTGTGATTTTGAAACAGTTTAAATCTATCTTTGCACTTAGACTTTTATAGGTACTGACAACTGCTCTAGATCTGCTAGTGTTTGACGCCTTAACCCGACATCTACAGCTGTGTAGTTAATTGCTTAAGATCTAAACTTGTACTTTACTCGGTCTATCGATGTCATAACACCAAAAATGTTTAAAAGCTGAGAACTTCAGAGTATATCAAATTCTATCAGTATGATCTTTGATAACGCATGATTTTACTGTTAAAATATTTTCAGAATCCAAAGGGATTGGTTGGTGATAGAGCCTGGTAGAACAAGCTTACAGATGTATCACGAGGGAATCTGCTGATGTTATAAAATGAAAGAAACGTGTCCTTACGTTATTCTAGCCTGAAACGTGAAAATCTTAAAAACAAATATACTGTCCATCAAATGTTCAATAAAACGCGCGGGAATGTCAGCGTTGTTTAATTACGTTGGTGTCATTTTCTTTTGACATATGCGTTATGTGGACATATTGTGTTTGCTTTTGGGCACGGAATGAGTATATGTAAAATTGTGCCCTGTTACAACGTAATACATTCTCTCAAAACGACAAAAAAACAGCAGTGTCATACTTAAAAAATGCCTTTTCTTCGATAATGATTCAATGTTTGTGTTATAACTCGTCTTATAACCGAAATGTTTACTTCATTTATTACACAAATAAGGTCTTGAATCACGGCGCTTTTGTTGTGCTTTAAATAAAAAACTTTTTCACAAATACGTTGTCCACATATATCATATTTGTAGTTTTGATTACTCTCTTTAAACATATCTTTGCAGTGTAAATCTGTTGTTTTAGTGCTTGCTATAAAATTCACATAACATTTTCAAACATTCATAAATTGATAATGCGTGATGTCTAAGGTCGTACACATCTGAAAAAGATTTTTTTTTTTTTTGCATTTTCAACATTTGCCATTAAGCCACGGACACGTGTCTGTATGATTTTTTCCTATATACAGTTAGATATTTGCACAATGGAATTCCTTTTTATCTCTTGCCTAGTAAATGATTGAAAATTGTTAATCTCTACAGTTATCTAGTGTTCAATGCGTACACTTTCATCTTCCTGAAATAAAATCTCCGTCGTTGATACTTAGTAACACAGTAAGTGAGAAACAGTAATACCGTTTTGGTTTTCGATGAGACATTGCAATAATCGCGGAAAGTTTGCATCAAAATTAAAAACATTGTATGTACATTTATATAATAAACTAGTGAATATGACAAGATTTTGTTGATACAAATTTAGATCTAGCAAGGCATTTACAATTGATAACATTTAACTTATTGTACATGTATGTAATTGCTCATCAATGTGAAATCAATATATCTAGATAAATTTTTCTTTCGGTTTCAGTTTTAGCAGGTAATATAGAGTAGATTTTTATCACAAAACTCTAAATTCAGTACATTTTCCTGTGTAAATCAGCTGTGGAGAGAGGTCGCGTGATAAAATTGTCGGTGGTAGTTTGCAACACGACATCGTTGAGAATTGACTTACGTTGAAACGTACCTCTCTTGGGATGGTGTCACATGACCATCTCTTTTACTTACTTTTCTAACAGATCCCATTTAATCATCACCGCGTGGATAAAATGACCTAAATATAATATTTTAATATGATTTACCGCAAGATTCTTTGGGTGCTGGAGAAGAATACCGTATATGTAAATGATATTACAAAGAAATATGCATTTCGTACAAAATGTGTATTTCTTTCATCGTTTAATGTTGTAAAGGTTTGATTCCTGTAACAATTTTCATTACAAAACTTTGGACGATTTTCAGGTAAAACGATAAAATGTTTTCTTTCGTACGATATAAAGAGGTGTCCCATTGATGGATCGGAATTTCTATAATAATGAACATGAAACAAACTTTCTATGTTGTAGCTACGCATAAATAACTTAAGAGAATTATCAATATTTTTCTTTAATTCTAATACTTGTTTCTTGTGTTTATTTTGGGTTAAGCGCTTTTTTTTTCAGCACTATTTCAGTAATGTAACAGTGGGTAGTTTAACCAATTGTACCTGGATTATCTAACAGTGCAAGCCTGTTACCCACAAGTAACTGCCAACTTCTCCTTATGATTCAGTAATGGAGAACGAAGTGAGTATTGACACAATGTCTATTATCATATCTTCATGGAGAACGTCATACGCCTCGCCCGGGGATCTAAATCACAATCTCGCTATCCGTAGTTCTGCGCTCTCCTTTTTCGGCTAATCGAGTGGGTTGAAAATAAACCTGGTTGTACACATGACAGTATAGTAATTTTATGACAGTTGATATGAGCTATCTTATATATTTATGCATAGTTAATTACCAACGTAGTCATATAATACTATCGCTTATGAAAACTCCTTTTGTAGTCGGTGCTAAGCTTATAAATGTGCGCCGGAACTTGTTTTAAACGTTTGATTAGGCGACTTTCCTTGTAGCACATCTTTAATTCTTTTTCAATACAATACCACGGTAGTATCTTCCAGTCACATTTTGTACTAGCATCTGTACTGCTATGCCTCCGCTAGAATATGGTAGACATAATCTACCGTGCATATCAATTACGTTTTGCAATCTTTTAGCCTTTTGCTATGTTTGTTGTCCATAATTTTCCATAAACCTTTTTCACCCGTTCAAAATAGTACACAGGTTTCTCTACCAGTGACAACAATAACAATGAGTTTTTCTTGTTATATTTTGAGAATATTTTAACACAATTTCAATATGTACATTTTTCTGGTCGACAGTCAATACACGGTGCACGATTTTCTTTAAAATGAAATGGGCCGTTGATGGTGGAATACCAGTATTACGTGCAATATCATGCACTGTACATCTTGCTTCGTTTCTAAGAATTCCTATTATCTGTTAGGCCAATCTGGATTTTCCTGCATTTTCAACAAACGCTACTCCACAATTTAATTTCTTGACCATCTACAAACCGTCTTATAAGATACCTTACCCTCTACAAATACATAAAGCGAATTCAACTCCAAAATACCAGAACAAATTACCTAAAGACTGTCATTGTGATATTTAGTACAATTTTTATGTAAGGTAATTAAATGAGCTACACCACTTACGGGCCTCTCTCCATGTTAAGGAGTTGTTGTAAACGGTAGGGATGTTTACAAGCCGCTTTATTTGGCCACATTAAAATAAGATAATACCTGCATATGGAGCTATTACCTTTTCTTAAGATTAATTAATTAATAAGAGTAACAGCAGGGCTGTCTATCGTTAACTTGATTGTCTTACAGAGAGACTACCTACATGCGAAAATCACGCTTCATCGCAATGCCATCATCATACTCTCGCTCTTTACCATACTGCTGTCGCATTTCTCCAGCGAACCTTTGTGCTTCACCACCATGTTGTCATCATCGCACTGCCGCGTTTTTATTCGTGCCTTCGTGCTTCCCCATCGTATTATATTGTGTCTTCACCTCATATTGTTAGCATCGTACTTTCGCATCATCGTAAGATTACGGTTCACCATCATGTTCACCATCGCACTTTGTGATCATACTGTCACTCATCGCCATTGTAATAGTAGTACTGTTGCGCTTCAACATCATATTTTTCAACACTGCATCGCTGTGTAATTAGCTTAGTTTTTACCACTTTATTGTAGTGTTATACCGTAATTCTTTCACATTACGGTGTCGTATTGCCACCATCGTATTTCTTTATTTTAGTATCAAAGTTTTATTATTTATGCTTGAAACATGGTCTTAAAGTTTTGCTGATTCGTCTAAACATATTTTGTCATTTCTAGGCTTTCCTGTTAAGCCTGTGTTTAAATGGACTTCAAGGTCAAGTGTGTTAAGAAAATGTAGCGCTGGACAAATACAATACTTGTTGTTTAGAAAGGGGGCTTGCTCAAATCATCAAGATAATATTAGATTTGTACAAGGCCAATCACTTGGTTTATCATTCAAACTAATCTGTGCTAGTAATGAATAATAAAGTCCGTTGGAGACCCATTGGTCAATTTAGGCATTTCATACAACTTTTCTGCAACATAATGGGCCTGTTTAAAGGATTGCAAGGGTCAGTTGTCAACAAAGTAGAACAGGTTGTTCAGCTCTGTGAAGTTAATATCGTCCAAGATCGAATCTTCAACATTATTTGTTTCATTTCTTGAAACTATGGAACTAGTACATTTTGTGCAGATTTTATCTCGTGACACTGTATGTGTAGCAATAGTCATGGTTTGTTTACCGAAGTTAAATAAATTGCCTGGTAAACCCTTCACCAGTTCATGTTTTGTAACTGCTCTGTGATGATTTGCCCATCCTTGAACAATTTCACTTTGTATATGCAGTAAGTTCCTAGTAGGTGAACGATGTCTGTTATTTTACCTTTCTCGCCATTTGATCCCACTTGAACAGTGTCCCCGACCGAAAATCAAGTTTTGATACCAGAGTCATTTTGTACTCGCAAGCGGGAACAATTGTATGTAAGCGATATTGTGATATTACAGATATCTTCCTCCCTTCATTTAAGGCGTATATGAATAAGTTCGAATGCAGAGTGTGGGATAAACCCATGTGAGATAAGATTTTCCATCATTGCTATAAATAGAGATTTTTTAGTCCGATATGTTTTAAATTAGTTTGTCAGGCATACTGTTGGGAACATCAGACCAACACAAATGATACTGTACACAATTATTTCATGCGAAGAAGTTGTCAGATACATGTGGAGATATGGTAAAACTGATATGAATATCAGGTAATATGTGTAATTACATACACTTTTATTGCTTAAATACTTAATAACAAGAATGATAAAACACATATATATAAGTTTTATTTCAGAAAGCAAGAAAAAAAACATATATTGATACATTCAATACAAAATACACCATTTTGGGAGATAAATGACAAAACAAAATAGAACTTAAATAAAACAAGTATGTTCTTCTCTTAAAGCTTTTTCTTCTCTTAAAGTTTTTCTTATTTCGTCATCAATTACATCAGTCATATCGTCATACGATGAAAATCATTTGTGAGTAAGAGTGGGGATAAAAATTAACAATTCATCATTTCAAAATGATTTGGCAAGTTTCGAATCTTTCGTTTAAAATTTCTTATTATTACACAGGAAATTATTTCTTTATTTAAAATCTCTCATTAAATGAATGTTGAAAGGACCTCTAACAATGTTATATGAATATGATTTCTTTTGAATGCAAAGTAGCTCAAGGAAACAAAATGTATGAACATTCTTCCATTTCAAAGAGTGAAGCTTTACAAAGGCAAATCAATAGGACATAATACAAAATATCTACCTTTATTTTAACAAATTTTAATTTCTGTTTTCATCTTTTTGGGTACGTCCATGTATTTTGATCACAATGTATCATTTAGTACATTGGAAATTGTCTTAAACTGGCTAAAATAAGGGGTTTTCACATTTTTTTTTT
>NW_026461216.1:0-37500 GCF_021730395.1 Mercenaria mercenaria | reverse complement strand
CACCCAATAGCCCTACAAGGATGTCAGTCCCCAAAAAGTTGATGTTCCCGGGGTTTGGTTTTGAAAAAAAAAAAAATACGTAAAAAAATTTCATTTGATGAAATCCCCTTGGGGTTTTAAACAGTTTAAAAGTTGCAAGGACAAAAAAAAACCCCTTTCATAAAGGGCTAGGAAAGCTGAATGGGGGCACGCACATTCTTTCATTTGATAAAAACGGGAATCTCGGAAAAGCATTTATGAATTTAATTTAATTACAATTTTTTAATTTTTAAAAAAAAAAATGGGTCCCGGGGAATCTGACAAAATAACGCTTTTTTCTAGAGGCAAATTTTTTAAAAAAATTACATCTCTTGCCTCTGTCCAGAGAAAAATGTTTTCTGGGGAAAAAAACATGTCCCCGTATGAAGAAATTAATTTCAAATTTCAGATTTTTTGATCCCCTACAACTTTGTAATTTTATTAACGGGTTTTTGGGAAAGCGTATTATTTTTTTTCCAAATATATATTTTAAAAATGGAAAGGGAATTTAAAAAAATTCATATTATGTAAAAATTAAATTAAACTGAAAGTTTAAGAAAATTTTTTAGTGGGCCTAAAAAGCATACAAATAAAGATCTTTTTTTTTCACGTCGAGTTTTACCCAAAAATTTTTCGTAAAAACGCCCCGGATTTATGAAACACCCATTTTTTTTTTTTTTTTTTAAAAATTTTTAAAAAGCTACAAAATTTCATTCCCCTATCGATTCCCAAAAAAACAAAAAAAGGGGAAAAATGGAGGAGTGGGGGGGGTGTGGGGGGAGGGGGGGGGGGGTTTTCCCTTTTGAATTCGATCTATTTACCATTGCGCTTCCCCCCACCCCCGTAAAAAAAAAAGATACCTTAAGGGGTTTTTGTGAAATTTGGCCATGATCTTTTCTGGGTTTGCTCAGTAAAATGCAACTCTATTAAAATGTCATTCGATATCTTATTAATGTTAATTTTTAAGGCGGGTAAATTTGTACTGGGTTCCCCCGTCTGTCATAAGATTTCCCGACATAGTGCAAAAATCAGAAAAACTAAATCCCCGAAGAAAGAAAAAAGACGAAAAAAAGACAGAAAAGGGAAAATGATATGTTATTAAAAATGCCCAAAAACATTAAAAACCCAAAAAAGTACCTATCACTTGTAGTAAGTGGATTAAAATTTTTTATGATCCAGCTTTAAAAAAACACTGACCGGGTATTTCTTAAACCCCAGGCAATATTTTAATACACAAAGAAATTTAAAGGTGGTTAAAAATCCGAAAACAATTTAAAATTTTTTTATTTTAAAGTAACTATATCAATCTTGGGCAAAAAAAAATTTTTAAAAAATAGCGCAATTTTTTTTAAAGAATACATAAAAAAGGGACTGGGCCCCCAGGTTCCCTTCGACAAGAACAAAAATATTAATTGAGCCGTGCCAGAGAAAAAACCAACATTTGTGGGTTTTCGACACAGAAAACCCAGACCAACGCGCTCCGCGCGTCTGCTCAGGATCCCGCTGTTCGCTAAAAGTTTCTCTAATTCCCCAAAAGGCTTTGAAAACGAACAGCCCTTGATCTTTTGCGGCCCGGCTGGGCCGATCCCCGGCGGTCGCAAACCCCCAAATAATTTTGGTTTTCTCATGGCACGGCATTATATTTTTTTTGATTATAGAAAAAAATGGGGTAATCAACCCTATACTGACAGACATAGTGTTGCGGAAAAAACAAATAATTTTTTTCGGCAAAAATTTTTTTATATTTAAAAGCGGGAAAAAAACCCCAAAACCTTTATTGCGGTAACCCACAGGGGGAAAAATTTCTTTATTGCCGCTGCGGTCAGGGTTCGATTCCCGGGGCACCCTCTTTTTTTTTTTATATGACATTTTAAAATACCTTTATAAAAACGAAAATTCCCCATTTTAAGTTTCATAATGTGACCCAAATTCACTTAAAAGGGACCTTTATGAACTGTTTAAACGGCTTTTTTAACGAACCGAAGGGGGGGGGAATTTTTTTTCCTAAAGAAAAATCCTTTTTGCTTTTTGGAAAAATTGGTTAAGGAATATTAAAACCGGGGGGCCCCAGGGTCCCAAAATTTTTTGAAAAAAAAACCAACTTTTTAGAACAATAAACATCTCGCGGGGAAAGGGCCCATCTTTTTGGGGGGTCCCACCGTTTTTCTGAAAATCTAGCCAGGCCTTTCCCCCGTTTACGAAAAAAACAACGCTTTTTTTTGCAAAACCCCAAACATTCTGAAAAACAAAGTGGTCCCTTTGTTAGGAAAAAAAAACGAGTATTCTGTAAATTTGATCTTCAAACATTTAGTCAAACTAGTACATTTCTTTCATTTTAAAACCCCAGAAAAACATGATACACTGGGTTTCATAATAATCCGGGAAAATTCGGGAACTCAAAATGGGAAAAAATGTAAAATTTTATTGATACCGATTTTTAAATTTTTGCCCGCGCCATGAAAAATCAACTTAGTGGGGTTTGCGACCAGCAAGGATCAAGAACCCGCCTGCCATCTGCGCATCTGGTCCCGGATCCATGCTGGTCGCTAACAGTTTCCTTCCCCAATTTCCCAAAAGGAAATTTTTAAAGGGGGGGGCAGCATGGGTCCTGACCAGACTGCCGGGTGGGGCCGGCTGGTCGGGGTCCATGCGGGTCGCAAAACCCCCTAAAAGTTGGGTTTTTTCATGGGACGGCCCTTTAAATTTTAAATTTTTGTTAGGGTTTAAACCAAGAGATTTGGATAATTTTAAAACCCGATTTTTCAGTAAGTTTTTTATTTTTGATACTTTAAAACAGGATTGCTGAATTTTAAAAACCCAAAATGCATTTCATTTTTTGAAAAAAAAGAGATGAACTTTATGATGAATATTTTACTTGTCTAAGAAAAATTTTACTGACCGCGAAATTTGGAAAAAATTCCCGGAAACTCTTTAGATTTGTTTAACCCCAAAAATTTTTTAAACGGGGAAGGGGGGGAAATACATTGTATATCGTTTAAACTTTTTCAAACACAAAGTTTAAAGAGGGGTTTTGAAAAATTTAAATTTTAAAAAACTTAAAAAAACCACGGGTTTTGCCCCTCCGTTTTATTTTATCAAAAATGGGACAAAAAAATTTATTGTGCCTTTTGAATAATTTTAACACGGGGATTGCGTAAGGGGGACCCGATTAAGGAAAACCCAATTTTTGCAAAAGAGCTTTTTTTTTTAAATTTTACCGTGGCTGTTGGTAGGAAAAAAATGAGGAGGTTTATTTAGTCCCATTACCGCACTTTTTCCCGCTTTTGAAATTTTTTTGACAGGTAAAAACTTTTTTTGAAAAAAGTCCTCCCCTACTTATTTTTATTACTGTAGTCAGTTTGAAGACAAATTTATAAAATGAGGGAGGATTGGCCCCGGGCCAAATTTTTTACGGCACTATTTCCCCCATGCATTTTTTTATTAAAAAAAAATTTTGGGGGATAATTTTTAAAGGAATATAACCATAAAATCAAATAAAACACTTAAAAATCAAAAGGCACCCTTTTTAAAGATATCCAATTTTTTTTTCGCGACGAAAAAGAGTATGGTTTCGTTCAAAACTTAAAAAATGTTTGTCACCCTGCCAACATATCATTTTATTTTGTCATAATTTTTTACATCATTTAAATAGATATAAATTTTCAGTATCAAAAAAAACAAAGTCAATTTTTTTAACTTTTAATGCGTGCAATTTTTTTTTTATTCCATTTTACACAAAGTTTTTTTTTCTGGAATCAAAAACGGCGACTATTTTTTTTTCACGGGTAGAAATATACTTATTGTGAAGATTTTACTAGTTTGATCAAAAGATGCCGACAGACAGCCCCGGGTGAGCCATTCGTTTTCCCGTTTACATTCGCCCAAAAACATTAAAAACTTGTACTTTTTGAGATCAGAAAACTGGGAAAAATTTCCCCGGGGTTCATCCCTTTTTAACCTCTTTCATATCGTGTTTTTCCCGACAGAAACCCAAAAAGCTCCTTTTTTAAAACCTCGTTTTGGGAAACATTTTCAGACATTTTGAAGGGTACTGCTCTTTTTACAACGACAAAAACGAAAAGCCTATAGCGGTAAACACTTCCATGGGGTTTACGAAAAACATGTAAAAGACAGTAGTGCGAATTGGGTTTGTTTTTTTAAATTTGAAAAAGAACAAAATTGAGCCGTGCCATGAATAACCAACATAGTGGGGGTTTTTACCAGCATGGATTCAGACCAGCCTGCGCATCCCCCTTTTGCTTTTTTAAAATCCATTTAATTACAGTAACTTTAGCGAAAAAAGCATGGAACCTGATCAGAAATGCTTTTAAAAGCGCAGGGCTGGATTTCCCGCTGGTCGCAAACCCCCATGTTGGTTTTTTTCATGGGGCCCCGGGCCCTATTAAGAAATCCCGGGTGTTTTTGATTACTCATATTTTAATTTTGCTTTTTTTCATTTGGACAAAAAAAAGAAAGGGTTTTATAATCGTTTTAAAAACTGATTTTAAAAAGTATTTTAATTAAAAAAAAAGGTTTTAATTTTTAAACGGGCAAGTCCCCCCAAATTTAAAAACCCAAAATAATTTTTTTTTCCCTACCCGTTCCCTTTTTCTTGCTTTTTTCTAACCCTACCGTATTCTGCTGTAGGGATGACGACATTCATTTTGTCATCTTTCAGTGTTTGCCCATTAAAAAAATCAGTTTTACATAAAGAAAAAAAACGGGGTTTTTTAACTACACATAGTGCATATACGGGGAAAAAACTGGGAAAAGTATCTTTTAAAAAAATTTCCCCCCAATACAAAAACCCAAAATTCAGTCCCCCAAATTAGGAAAAAATAAGGGGAAACTTATACCTCAAAATCTTTCATAAATGGGGAAAAAACCCGGCCCGAAATCCCAAAACAAAAGGTTCTATATCCCAGTATATCAGAATTTCAAATACATTCCCTAAAATGACACAAGAAAGGAATCCTTTTTGCGGATACCATCATAAACGGGGCTATCTTAGCCCGTATGTAAAAAATACGTTTTGTTATAAACCCCCCTATATGACACAAGTAAAGGGGTCCGTTTTTGCGTAAAACCATGCAATACGGGGGCTAGTCCCTAGCCCTATAGTAAAAAAACAGGTTTTTTTTTCCCCGGGAAAAGACACAAGTAGGGGATTCCTATATTGCGTATACCTGCATAACGGGATTAAATCCGTACCCCATATCAAAAAGTTCCCGTTTTTGTATATGCCCCGTATATGACAAAAGTACGGGGTCCGATACTTAGTATATCATGCGAAAAAGGAAAAAATCCAAACCCGTAATTAAAAAAAAACAAGTTCCCCATATGTCCCGTATATTAGATGCAAACACAGGGCCTTATGAACAAAAAACGGGGTCCCCTTTTAAAAACGTATAAAAAAATTACAGGCTCGTATACGTGTTCCGATATCCCAAAAAAACGGGAAAATATACGGGAAAAAAGTCCTTAAAAACCCTTTGATTACCCTGAAAAGAAACTTAGGGAAAAACAGGACACGAAAAAAACACCATTTCTAGGGATTTATTTTTTAAAAGTTCGTTTTTGCATATATACGGGAAATATACAAAATTTTGTAAATTCGGGGAAAACGGGATCCCGAAATGCCCTGACAATTTTAAAGGACTTCCCGTAAACTAGATTTTTCCGAATACGGGGTCGTATTTAGGGCCGATAATTTTTAATTTCATCCCGTAACTCCCGTATTTTTGAAATAAACGGGCCGTACCCTCCCCAAAATTCACTCTTTTTTTGCAGTGTTATTCTTAAAGAAACCCCTTTAAAAGGCAGTAATCAATTTTTAGTACTATTAATACACGAGATAAAAAGTTGGTTGTCCCTTAATGCTTTACAAGTAAATTCCCCCAAACTTTTTTCGCAAAAATTGGAAAAATTTCGCCTCGTAGGGTTTATGTATTAAAAAACGGGAGCCATCCTTTTCCGATTCAATAAATTACCATTCCCGTAGATGGTTCGAGTCTTTGTAGGAATGTCGAATGCAGGTGTCAATCTAGATGGCTTCTCAAGGACCAGTTGCTATATCCAGCTACCATCCGAAAAATCTCGAGAGCCCTAGCCTCCTCCCCATATTTGAAAAAATAAAAACAAAAATCCATTTAAAGCAAATATTTTATTTTTTGCAACTTGTATTTAATTTATTTGATATGATTATTTTCATTTAGTCTGATCTAATATAATGGTTTCTTTTGTGAAATGACAAATAAATTAATGAATGCGTTTTCTTTTTCGTAGGTGTATTGCTAGCGTCATAGTCTGTAACTGTCACTACTGGATGCACATGCCATTAAAAGTGTCACGAAATTGGCCTTAATTTTTTCAAATCCTTTTAACAGAGTTTGAACAGGTCACCATTAAAATTCACAATTTTATTCAATATTTCTTACTATTTAATGGGATTTTCATGACCATAGTTTTAATGCCATACATTAAAAAAAACATGAAATGAGTATATTAAAACCTGGTAAAATATACCTTCTTAAAATGACTTTGATGGCCATGAAAAGCTACTAAAAATAAACCATTAAAATAAGTTAATAGGCTCCTTAAAACTCCATGAAAAATTTTAATTGGCATGAAATTAATGTGCCATTTAAAAAGTACCCCGTAATTCCGCATTAATTAGTAAGAACTAATGGGGCCATTAATTTTTTTAATACTCTCATATGGCTGTTAATTATTAAAAAATGATTAATGGTCTCATTAAATATGTTCCGTTTTAATGGGTTCGTAATATTTGAATGGTATATCAAATTAAGGGCCATAAAAATTTGCCATCAGAATTAGACATCTTAAGATAATCAACTTCATATTGATATTTGCCGTATTGATTTAAACTACGTATTACTACACATGTAATAGTATCTATACATATGTACTGTTTTGTAAAATGCTAGAAGAATATTTGTTTCTTCATTTTCTCTCATTATTTTGTAATGTAAACACATGTAACAGCCTCGTACAAACCATTGTCATATTGTATCATTATTATGTCATATGTTCATATGACATGAGAAAATAAATGGATATTGTATTGTATTGTGTTGTACTGAGAAGGGTTTACAGGTTTAATAGATCAAGTGACCATGTGGGTAGTTTTAACTATTAAACATTATAATATTGACAAACATTCTGACCAAGTTTTTATAGGTACAGAGATTAGGCATCAGGTGTATTCAAAAAGCTACTGTTGATGACAATTTAGCTCTATTTCAGTACTTTGTGCTCAGGTGCAAGTGATTGATCTGCCCATGCCCCAAATGAATTTAACTCAGACTGTAAATCTTCATAATCATGTGTACTGTTCACTTCTCTATATACCTTAGTTTCTACACAAGGATTGAAAAATTTGAAAATCTAAATTGGTCTGAACACATTTTATAATGGAAATTCCTTACCCCACCCATTTTCTTATACAAATGCTGATTACATGGACTGGAAAAACAAAAAACAGACAAAGTGGCATGCATCAATACGTATTTACCCTTACCAAAATAATGTAGATTGATGTTATCAAATAAAGTAATATGTTTTCATCCGACTTTCATTGAAATAAATCCGATTTTTTGTAGGAACACAATTTGGCAAACATTTGAAAAAAATGGCGTAACTGCATCAAGGGGAAATAACTTTAATGCAACTAAATATAACATCATGATATAATATAGACGATGTATGCGTAGTATGTATTTATTGAGATTAAAGTCCATTTTAGAACAATATTGGACTGGAATTATAAGCATTCAATGGGAGTGCAAGCCAAAAACCAAAAAAAGAAAATATACGAATCACATTTTACAGAATGGTGGATTTAATGGGCAACAAATTGCTATTAAGGGCCATCAAATTGCTATTAAGGGCCATTAAGTTTACTCTTAAATGAAATCGTACAGAACCTGAACATTTAATGGGCATTAAATCAAATTTAAGGGCCATGAATAATCCTGTTAAATTCAAAATATACAGAATTTCACTATCTTTTCAAAGCCATTAACTTTTTGAGCTACCAAACTAAATTTTTTATGACATGATTTATGGTCAAAAATGGGTGTTTTAATGGTATTTTAACATGTAACTCATTAATATTGTGAAACCTGTTAAATAAAGTGATTCATGAATTAATGAGGTTAATTAACAGTTTTTCCTATTTTAATGGATATTTTACATTGTTTTAAGCCATGTTTAATGGTATGTGCATCCAGTAGTGTTATCCTGCAATGTTTTTACCAAAATATCACTCCTGTTCATATAAAAATACAACTGTATTACGCAGGTACACCTATACCATTTGCCCCAACAAGTTTTTAACAGAGTTTCTCGTTAATTATGGCTAGTTAAAATTATACATAATTCTAAAAGTTTCCATGGATGATTATAGGGATAGAAGGACCTTTCTGTCATTTTCTTTTTGTGTAAAAGTATGGCCCATGAAAATTCCTTTTCGAAAGATTTAATTCTTATGTGGAAATGTTGTAACAAATTCCGAAAGTTTTATTACAATCATTCATCTAAAACTCTCACGTTTGAAATTTTAAAACAGTTCGGTGTCAAAAACGGCTGAAATTAAACAATCTATTTGTTTTAACAATAAATTGAAACCTAATCAGGATACTTTGAACATTCAAATCTGCATTCACCCTTGGTGTCCTTGGTGTTTATAATGACGTTTTATATTACTTATATTGACGTATATTAAACGAAAAATCACGAAAACCCATTACAAGTAAAACGTGGAGCAAACAGTATATATTACATACTGAGGTTAAACTATATCGCAAGTTTGAAAAACGAAAACTGCTTTTCATTGCTTTTGTTCAATCCATCAAACTCCACTTGGTACTTCAGAGATGATCTTATTTCTTCCTTCACTCGACTATAGTCTTTCTTAGGTTTCACAGTACACGCCTTTATGTTAATCGTGACTTGTTGCGGCAGAATGGCAACACTGTCAATGAGACATCTCAGTGAAATACTCGTCATAGCTACCTCATATAGGAAAACAAGCTCTAGATTTGTCATTTTGGGTGGCAGTATGAGTGCTGTATCACCGAGATCAATAAACTGAAAAGCAACACGTTCAAGCCTTTGCAACTTCGACAGTGTATCTATAATAGTATCAGACAGTTCAGGTCTGATTCTAAAAAAAGAGACTCCCATAAGTGTTTTTGCTTCAGGGAGACATTGAAGTAACGATGATTGAACATCTGGTCGTAAGTGTCCTACACTACAGGACTCTAAAGAGGAAGAATCAACATGGAGCATAGACACGGGTACGTTTACTAAATCAAGTTCATCAATATTCTGGTGTCGAGACAGATCTAGGCAAACACATTCACACTGATCATCGTGATCTATACATTCAATGTGTTCAAGTGTGATATATTTCATTGTTTGTCTGGTCTTAATGTATTGAAATAAACTTTTGATATCAACATGCCTCAGACAGATACCATTTATACCTATTGATTGTAAATTATCCATGCGCAAAAGAATGCCTATTGTGTCCGAAGACATTTCTGTGATTTCTTGGTACATGGTATTGTCTCTTAACATAATGGCGTCGAGGACAAAAGATGTTAATGTATCTACAGATCCAGAAAGTAAACGACAAAAGATCTGGTTCTTCAGGAACAGCCTCTATGACCAATCTGTGTAACGAATGTATTTCTAGCAGATCAAGCGCTTTAAGTATTTTTGCAAACTCTTCTGTAGACTGATATTCTGATATAGTCATTGATTTAATCTTTTCGTTATTGTTCTTTGTTAGGATTTTAAGAACAACTCGCATGTCTAGTGTTACTGTTCTATCTATGAGTATATCTTCGATATATAAAGGAGTAGTATTTTCTCCATTATTGTTAATAATTTCTTGCGCAAAATCTGTCAACATGGACTGCCAGGATTTCATAATTTCCCAATATTCACATAGTTTTTCCTGAAATACTCTATTGTCTCATCAGCAGACAAAATTTCCATAAATATTTGAAACATATGACCACATACAACAGAATTTAACCCGGCGAGAAATATAAAAACGTCTGACATTTTCAGTATAGCTGGCAGTGTGTTACACTTGTTGCGAATACGCCCTTGAATGTCTTGATTGCCATAGAACGACTGTATGTAAAGAGCTGCGAAATACTCTTGGATAGATTTGTGCTGAAATGAAAGGGTGCTGCGTCTCTCTGAGACTGATTCATGGTCTTTTGATTGCGATAAAAACCCTATTTCTAAACAAAACTTGAGAATGTCATCTGACAAATTGCAAAGAACTTCAGACCTATCAAATACAAGATTACTTTCCGCTTTCAAACTAAACAGTTTTTCAAATGCTAGTTTAGCAACGGCGATTAATACGTCGTAATGTTTTTACAAAGGTCACTCAACAGTAGGCAGGGCGGAATATCGTATGTGCTTGTTATGTTACGTCTTCTCCTTGGTGTTGAAGCTTTCTTTTCTAACTTTGTCAGACCCCGGGATAGTGTTAGTGTTATTATATTAGTATATATTTCGCATGTCGTTCTTCCTATTGACTTTCCGTCAAACCACAGGCAAATCACTTGTAACAAGATGTAGGGAATATATCGCAAGTTATCGAGCTTAAGAGCTGACGTTGCACTTTCGAACTCTTCAACGGTCTTAGACTGGTCGGGTGGAGTCTGTCTATTTAATACAGTAACACCATTACTTATAAGCTCTTTTGATAAAGATTCATTCAGCTCATTGATTTCTACATGTCTGTCAATTTGACTTGTGCCCAGTTTAAATACGTCAAATTTCCAAGGTCGTGTTGTCGTCATGACTGTGCATTTTTCC
This sequence comes from Mercenaria mercenaria, assembly GCF_021730395.1. Lineage (NCBI taxonomy): Eukaryota > Metazoa > Mollusca > Bivalvia > Venerida > Veneridae > Mercenaria > Mercenaria mercenaria. The sequence goes on along the minus strand of NW_026461216.1, from coordinate 26,616 downwards.
CGAGCAGGTATGTGTGGTAATGCGTGTGCATCACGGCAACCTCTGTCACAGCTTGTAGAGTGGGTCCATTCATCAAGACCATCCAGAAGAAGTAAAATTCTTGTTTCATTTAAAATATACTCTAATTCAAGTCTTGAATGCTGAGAACGCCTTTTTAGACAGTTGAGAAGATTGCTTGAAATCATGCTTTCTAGATCGCATTCAGAGGTTTCTATATCTCGTAAAGGAACCATGAATAAAATCTCAAATTTTCTCATCGCATCTAAATCATCTCGGTTAAACTTATGCTTTATTTGCTTGATAGGGCTATGAGCTTGACACCAGGTCATGCATAACATTTTAGCAAATGATGTTTTTCCAACTCCTGCTTTTGCTGTAACGTAAATGTTATTGTACATTTTGCTTTCACCACGAAGAAACAGATCACGGTATGAATGTATTGGCATCTTTGTAGGAAACTGTTGACTTGATTTGAACTTGCTTTGCACGTCAAATGACGTCAGAAGGGGCTGAACATAGAAATCTGTCAGTGGCGCATCATGCTCTTCTACGAGAGGGGCGACAGGTATAGTACTGTGATGTGTTCTGTAGAAATTGATCAGGTCTTCCTTCATACCTGTAAAGTATGGTATTTAAGTGTGGTCACAAATGTATGGTTTCATTAATTTGCATGATGTTGAAAACAAAGGTTTAGTTCTTGAAATGTGCAATTGCTAGCTATCGTTATGAATAGTTACAGGTGGTTACACTATTCTATGTTTACATTTAACAAAAACAGATCTACTTCACGTGCTTGAAATTTAAGCTGGTGGACCCGTTTATCAACAAATGACTGCAATGAAAATATGTAATATATTACATGTTTTGTCCTGCGGCTGTCAAATGTCACCTTAATTTTGAAATTAACATGTTTTCTCATTTTGTCAACTAATGATAAACATATTTGATATCTGAATAATGAGTCAGTCACTCAAAGTCAAGTCAATTCATGTCATTGTCATCCTAATAACAAGACTACGTTACATAATTGCCGAGCAATCCTAGGATCCTACTAGCATATATTTGATTGCTACAGAACCAACAATTTTAAATGTAACAATCAAACGCAATGCACATTCTTTAATGTTCTTTTTTTATAGAAAACATTTGCATATACTCTAGATTTACGGCCACCTGTAAACCAGTTGCAAATCTCTTAACGTTAACGCAAGATCCATATTTCAACCGATAAGTTAAGCTACACTTACACATACGGATATGTCCGTGCGTTGAGGTACGGTGCGGATAGGATTAATCTGTGGGTGTATAACTACGGAGCACGTCCTAGTACGGGAAAAATGATGAGAAACAAGAAACAAACAAAACATTACAGGACGCGAATAAGTACGGATAGGTACAAGGAACTACGTTGAGTTACGTTTTACTGCGCCTTGCAACTTGACCATCGCACGGACGGGTCTGCGGTAAACTACGATGATCTATGCTTAAGTTCGAGCAGCCTCGGATAACTACGCTCAATTACGGCGAGGTACGTAACAGCACGGATAACTACGTTTAAGTTCGTTTAACTACGGATGAATAAGTTTCAGCCAAGTTGGCCTAAAGTCACGCTCAAATGGCTACGGTTCGCTCAAACTTTTGTGCATGTTCAAAAGTTGGAGAAACTTGCAAGTTTGGAATAAGTTTTGAATACGTTTTGACTACGTTTTGGTACGAATTAATACGAATGACTACTCTGAGGTACGGTTCAGGTACGGATCGATACGGATTACTACGTTTCTGTCCGTACCAAGACGTAGCTATCCGCGCCGTATGTGTGACTGGGGTATTACTAAACTCCATTAAACCTGTGACGTTTCCTTTCGTAAGCTGTATAAAACTAAGGGCTATGTAACTGTCAAGACGAAATAGGTAGCGAATGTGGTTTATGATATTTATTAAAATACTACAATAACGTTTTTATTTCAAGCCAACATCAATATATACATAACGAGAGCTGTCCGTAAGACAGCGCTTTCCACTAGTCGGCGATTTGACAGTAAAATGAATTTATGTCTCAATAAGAGATCTTTAAAGGAAGATACACCAAGATATAAAAGGACCCTACTACTCAGAGAGGATAAAGGTAAAGTATGGAAGTGGTACTGACATTATTTATTTTGATGAAATTAAATTATATCAGAAAGAAAAACAGTCTAAGAAACTACATGAACATAAAGTATAAAGACTTTGCTAAACTCAAATTATATTTCTTTTTATTTTTTATTCATTTTTATTTTAACTTATTTAATTGATTTATTTTATTTATTATTACAGCAGATGATGATAATAAAGATGCAGTTTAGGTTTCAAGTCATTATCTTATATTGTACTAAAGTTATTCCCAGAAAACGAAGACTGCCAAAACCCATTAATAATATAAGGGGCACAATTCTGTCAAAAATACAATTAGAGTTATGGGGATTGTACATACACGTGCAGATGATTATAAAAACATTTTGATTTCAAGTAATTATCTTTTAAAGTACCAAAGATATGTCTATAAACAAAGCTTTCGAAAAAATTTAACATGAAAATAGTTCCAAGTACAACAACTTGATGACCTTAGGTATATTGGGCCCAGCCCCTGCACATACTTCGTTTGAATGCTGGACAACGTTTATGTGAAGTTAGAGTAAGATATAAGCAATAGTAACAAAGATATGACATAAAAAAAAAAAGATTGCCGAAAAACTTTTAACCATAAGTATAAAGCCTTGATGATCTTTACCTTGGGTGAAATGGACCCAGTCCCTGCACATACTTTGTGTGCATGCTGAATAATGTTAATGTGAAGTTACAGTAAGATATAAGCAATAGTACCAAAGAAAAACAAAGATGGCCGGAAAACTTTAACCAAGAAAGCTCACGCTGAGCCGACGCCGGGCGAATAGCACCCCTATTTCCGAATAGTGGAGCTAAAAATTGACAATGCTTTGTTTTACGATTTATGTATCAGTAGATAAATTGCAAAAACTGAGGCCATCATTACTACCAAAATAGTCCAGACCCCAAAATTATTTTTGATCTGTCTCGGTCCGTTCTTTTACAATAATGTTTCCCCTTTTCATGTCTTTATACATATACGCGATTGTTAGATCATTCAACATTTAATATACAAAGGTGATATAATATTACTCACAAGTTAAATAAATACAGACACATGACGGCAAAGTGACGTTCGGCAGTAGTCACGATATAGGAAGAAAGGAAATTCTGTTTTACAGTTATGTTTTGTATGGAATGTGGGTTTGGACATGCCAGTTGTCCAATTGTTAAAACTTTGTTAAATGTTATTTGTCATTCCCTAATAACTAATAATTATTTGCTAACTGCGGGTTAAGATATGTCATTGGTGAATGCTTTTTGCCAACTGTTTATTGCTAATTGCTATTTGCCAGTTTCCATTTGCAATTTCCTGATTGCTCATTTGTTAAACGTTATATGCCGATTGCTCATTTGTCAGTTGCCGACTGCCATTTGCTCATTTGTTCAATGTTGTATTTGCCAATTATTGCTCATTTGATAGTTTTGCAAATTGCTGTTTTCCTGCCAATTTATGTCGTTTCTAGAGATTTGTTACATTGATTTGTATCCAAATAATAAATTTGTAATTACTATTGTAACACGAATCTCGATGGTATAAAGCTAAAGCTTGTGTATCACAATCTATGAGACAACAGGTACTTAAAGAATAATTACTCACTACGTACCTAGATTTATGCATGACATTGAGGATTGAGTACGTGTGTAGTGTTCTTTGCTGAATCTGTTTTTACGACGTAACTGGCTAAACTCTAGTTACCATACACTAGAATGACACTTCATGAGACTCTATCGCAGAAATAGGTTACCCCTACCCTGGTTATACAGCATCCACTGACAGCACTTAAAGTTTCTCGTTTACGTTTGCAGCTTAATATTCTGTCATATTTATTTATACAGTTAAACAAATTTTATCTTAACAGTAAAAGACACTTAATTAAAAAGGAAAAAATATCCAGATATTACAGTGAATTGGCAAGCAAATATGGCAACTGACAATAAGGAAACAGCAAATGAGCTCTCGGCAAACACCAATTGGCTCATGGGCAATTGATAAATAGCATTTAGCAAATGAACAACTGGAAAACAGCATTTAGCAAATGGGCAATCATGAAACAGCCATAAACAAAAATTGCACGTTCGAATTCGAAATCAGCAAATAGTCATCAGGAACTGGCAAATGAAAAGTAGCAAATGGCAAATAGCATTTAGCACATAACAATTGGCAAATGGTGATTTGCATGTCCCAACTAGCATTCCATATATTTTGTGATGTGTGTGATGTATGGAAGGTCGGTGCGCCATGCTAATTGGCAAATGTTTAATGGCAAATTGTTAAGGAAAATGCAAAAGCCAAATGCTAAATGTCATATAATGACAGTCATACGGTAAATGCTAACTGGTAACTTAGAAATAAGAAACAATAAATGTCAAATGCTAATTGCTAAGTCCTTATTGAAAAAAAAATGATCTGAATATGTCAGTGTATGAATGCATCCTTTAAATGGCCATTTGCCTTTGTTACATACCTTTGTCTCTTTTAACAACATTTTTCTAAAAACTTTAAGAGTAAACAGTTACGGTCCAATGTTCTTATGGCCGTAGAACATTTCATTATTTCATGTCAGACTGGTAGAATATTATATGTCTTATATAACCATAAGTTACATTCATTAGATTAAGAGATTCATAAAGTTAAAGAATGCAACGATTAGCATTTAAACTTTAGCAATAAGTATTGGCTATTTAACATTTGACATTCAATTGGCAGTTAGCACTGAGTACGTGACATAAAGCATTTGGTATGTAGCATGTAGCATTATAAGTAATTTGTATTTAGCTTTAATCATTTGCATTAAACATAAGGTTATTTGCATTTAATATTAACTATTTGATATTTGGCATTTAGCAATTAATTCGCGGATTTCATTATTGTAGCTGAGATGCTGAAAGCTTGTTTTTCCTTACTCTAAATCAATGGGGATACCGTTTGGACCGGAAGTGATACCCCTGACGATTTTTTCGTGACATTTTCCGTCGATTCGGTAAGTAAATCTTGATTTTTCTTTGTTATGTAAGGCGTTTGAAAAAAATTCTTGCTTGCCAAAGTACCCAATTTCTATAATGTTTCACTTTTCTGCCGATTTGCCATGTTTACTGGTAATTGGTCGTGTCCGCTTGAATATATATTTATTTATATGTATGTATTTTGACAAATAATTGTGGTGCTGTCATATTTTAGGGCAAAACGGAAGGAGGTGCAACAAGAATACCCGTGACGATTGTTGTTGTCTGGGACGGATACCCCGCACGCTTTATTATATGTTATATGATAAATTCAATGCTCGTATACCTTATTTGCTTAATTAATACACGTGAATGATGAAGATACTATGGGTTATATTAATAATAGTCTGAATATGTACTATTGTAAGAACGTAATCCCATTTCTGACCAGCGTTTCATTGCAAGAATAATAATTATGTACCCATACTACGTGACTTTCCAGATTTTATTTGACGTCCTTGTTTTTTGCTAATTGACAACAACTTCGTCTATTCAAAACTTTAAAGCAATGTAAGTTCTTTACCCCTTAGTCCAATTTACTCAAATATAGCGCAGGCTAAGGCAAAAAGTGTCTACTACACACTGAAGTAAAAGGTTTTATGAACAGACGAGCAGTTTTGATCTGAAAATGGGAAAACTGTTCTCTTTTGAAAAATTTAGCAGGCTAAGACGGCAAGCAATTGTTTCTTTTGACAGAAAAACGGATCAATGTGGACACGATTGGTGTTCTGCGTCTTTGAGATCCACAGGGACTTATTTAAGGATCTTTAGGAGACATTAGATGGAAATAATTCGGCAGAATTAATAGACAAATGCGGAATAGGTCTATGCTAAGACGGCAAGCCATTTTTTACTTTGTCGTCTGACGAGTCGCACTTCTCAGCAAACAGTCATTCGATGTTCTCCAAAAGCAGTTCATTTTACTTCTAACCATAACTACATCAATTTTCAAAGACTACAGATTATATTATACTTTTAGAAATTCATGTCCCACAGTTTTTTGCGAGTTACTTTCTGACTTTGCCCGTCGGAAAGTACAAAATTCACAGACGAGCACATCAAAATTAAACCTAACCAGGTCACTATCACAGTCGAAATGTATCAATTTCTTAAAGAAGTGGATCATTCGAAAGCATTCAGATGATGAAAAATGCAACACTGAATACGCCTTATAGCACCTGCTTCTACAGTATTCATTTTTAAAAATTAGGTGTTGAAATCGATGATCACGTAGGACCAGAAAGTATGAAACTTTAATGTAGTCAAACGATATCAATACCTGCTGTTGAAAAGAAAATATTTTTCTGAAAGAAGGGAATTCTTGAAAAGTACTGCACGCAAACAATTAAACAGATTATGTTAAGTCGGGAAAGCTATAGGGTAAATGTGCACCTTCCCGAATACATCCCAAATTGTAGAACCACCTACTGAAAAAGTAATGCATTGTATGTATGTTTGATATATTTCAGTACGACGGCTTTAGCAGGGGAAGAACATACTTTTGCATATGTGTTCTGAATGAAGGGCAGCATATCATCATAGCAGGAACACATATCATAATAGCAGGAACGCATATCATCATCATGAACTTCCATGAAGTAACACACAGCGGGCACTACTGTTCAAGTGTTGTTGCAAATACTATTCAACGACTCTTATATAAATATAGGTACAACGTTCTGTAGTTATTTGCTCATTTAAAATTCTTGATAATTTTTCCCCATTAAAATTTTGCCATCTGTTTGCATCTAATTTTATGTTTCAAGCCGATAAAAAGTTATTATCGGGTTCCGAATGATAAGAAAAAGAAGCTATAAAATTGTACTCTTAGCACGTCAATTTCTATATTACATCTTTATAAGGCAATGCCGCCTTTGTGCTTTTTGTAACATGAAAAATCTGTGCTTTTTTGTTTGTTTCATACAAGCGCGCTCTCAACCATTCCCTTCGAAACACATATATTTTAATGTTGATTTATTTAACTTATAGGTGCACCTTCTTTCGGAAAAAAGTTTAGTTCAAGAGACTTGTAGCATGAGGCAAGAAAACAAACGTGGAAAGCAATTATCATGTGCTATTTGTGGCCATAAGACTCCAAGGATGACTGATTTAAGGGGAAACAGCGCGTCACTCTGAGAAGAGGAAAATTCTATGCAAATAGTTTGGCAGAAAATAGGGTGTTCAGTTGAAAAAAAAAGAGGCGTTGATACATTAAAATAGCTTGCTATATATAATTTTTATACAATATGAAAATATGGAGCGTCCTAGAATTGGTCTGTTCTGTGCATTTTGAGAATTCCTGTAATGTCCGAAAACTTTGTAATTTTACTGAACAAATCTCGAATTGCGCAAAGGGTGTTTAAATTGCATATAAATAGATTATGACAAAAGTCGTTAATACAGAACAGATTAACAGAATGCAGAATACATTAAGTATAACATTGAAGTTATCACATGACCACACAATTATATATTTGAAGTAATAGGGCTATTGTAGAAATGATCTATGAATTTTTAGAATTCTATATGCCAGCTATTATTTGGACTCTTAAAATACGCATGACAGTTTCATCTAGTCTTCCTGCATTGACGTTTGAAACATCCAAATGAATGACTTGTATGGGTGTTGATTTAACTGGCACAAATCATGAAGAACGCATGCCTTTATCAGTTTAGTCTGTAATTGATAAATTTAATAAAAATGAATAAAAAGAACAGTTATGGAGTTTCGATGCAAATACAAATTTTACAGGTGTCCAGAAAGTTCGTTTCTATTTTTCGAGAAAATTATGGTGGTCTTTCAAAAATGTCTTCTCTTTAAAATAGAAAACGTAAAATATAAACAGTTGAAGAATATGGCTAATAAAACTTCTGTCAAGCCAGCTAAAAGGACTCCTTGAAATAATTATTATATCAGTACTCTAAAGACGTTTCAACGGCCTATATACCCGATATCATTTTTTAAGCAAATATTTTGTGCTGCTTTAGAAATTGCTATTAAATGTTTTCAACTTGATATTATATTTTGTAACTTTTTCTTTTTTTAACTTAAAAGTAGATTTATTAGACTTTTTTGGCATTACCTTTCTGATCTATGATACAGTCAAATATTTGCAAAATTGAATATTTTGTACAACAATGTGTAAAAGCATTAAAGGCGTGAAATATATAAAAGCCACGAAGCACGATGATACAAGAAAATTGTAGCATGAAATACATGAAAAATGTTATTTTGACGGAATCTCTGAACAACCGTTGAGGTATTTCTGCATTGCCAATTTAAATGACCACCGTAATTCAATCGAGTTCCATTATGTCACTGCCAACCCTGTTTGTCGGCAACATTTTGCTTTTGTTTCTCCCGCCGTGTACTCATCTCAAATTCAACGCATCGCATGCTATAGCGTTTCTGTCAGATTACATCTTGGCATCCGCCTTGGGTCGTCAAGTTCATGATCCCTGAAAACATAATGACATGCTGTTACATGTTACATGACGACTACGTGTAGATCTGTTAGGTTCGTCTTTGAAAAAAAAAACATAACGCTCGGCATAGCCGCGCCCTGTATATTTTCTTCAAGTCCTAAATACATTCACTATTTATCATCAGGGTACTATTTCGCTCATGATAGCATTTATCATATGGATGAAATTAATGTAAGTTGGTATTGCACATAAGTGGTGGTATGTATCGCTGACAATATACATAATTGTGCATTAAAACAATATGCTTTTAACGATGATGCTAATGTCATCAAAATAAATAGATAAAAATAAATGCATACCTTCAATTGCATGAGGCGTTATCCTCAAAATGAGAATCTTCAGTTTTATGAACGTCTCTTTTTGGTGTCTGTGAGGAAGTGCATGGCCCAATCATATTGTAAACCTACTTTCTTAAAGTTGTGTACTGAAACGATATGAAAAGATGTACATGTGTATGTTTTATATATATCTAACAAGGTTATATCACAAATAACTAATAATAACGTTTAACTCCTGCTAACTGGCAATGCATTATCCGCTACTGTCCCTATCAAACGAGGTTTTATAAATTTAGTCCTTTGATAAAATTCTGTGTTTTTGAAGTAAGACACCGTAAAATTTTAATGAGATTAAAGATTATTGTATCGTGATGTCTATATCATTTAATACATGTATTATTTAGAGGTAATATGGTCTAGGGTGAAAGCACAGTTATATGGACCCAGTGGTTATAATTTCGTTCCCCCAGAAGCGAACTTCCTACCACTGCCTCTCTTTTCCTAAATTGGCTCGAGTACTGGTAAGAAATTCAGAAAGTAGCTGTCGAGCGTGATTAAGTTCCTAGAACTTGTTTCACATTCGATGTAAATTTGACGTGGTTTTGTAAGAAGTAGAGGGATCTTTTCTTGGTTGACATCCGATGACTGTTTCTGAGAAGACTCAGCAGACTGTTACTTTGTCTTTAAAAATGGGTTGCCGTCTTAGCATATTTTACATTTTCCAGTATTCCGATAATCCTGCTTTATTTTTTCTGCCAAGGGTCTTCAAAAGTACAGGCATTAAATCCATGTGAATCGGTTATACGCACGACATCCTACACACCCACTATTAAATGTTTCCTGTCAAATGGGACTTTTTATTCAGATATCGGCTTTCCCGTTTTCAGGCTAAAACTGTTCATCTATTTATAAAACCATTTATTTGTATGTGAAGTATTAAACTTTTGCCTTTGCCTGTGCTATAAAAATTATTTGGCAAAATATGACTAAAGAGTATAGAACTTACATTGCTTTAAAGTTTTGAATAGACGAAGTTGTTGTCAGAACAAATTAGCCAAAACAAGGACGTCAAAGTCACGTAGTATTGGCACATACGCTTATTATTCTTGCAATGAGAAGCTGGTCAGAAAATCGACAGTATACATCACAAACTCTATGGAAACTTAGGATTACGTTCTTACAATAGTACATATTCAGACTATTATTAATATAACCCGTAGTATCTTCATCATTCACGTGTATTAATTAAGCAAATAAGGTATACGAGCATTGAATTTATCATATAGCATATAATAAAGCGTGCTGGGTATCAGTCCCAGACGGCAATCGTCAGGGATATCTTCGCGGTACCTCCTTCCATTTTGCCATAAAATACGACAGCACCCCAATTATTTGTCAAAATACATACATATAGATAAATATATAATCAAGCGGACACGACCAATTACCAGTAAACAAGGCAAATCGGCAGAAAAGTGAAACATTATAGAAATTGCGTCAGGGGTGCAGGAACCAAAACCGCATTTGAAGCGATTCTCCTTCTTAACTGTAGGTGTTCGGCAGAAAAATGGACTAAGGCCTACAACTAGAGGCAAGACCGGGTACTTTGGCCAGCAAGAATTTTTTTCAAACGTCTTTCATAACAAAGAAAAATCAAGATTTACTCACCGAATCGACGGAAAATGTCACGAAAAAATCGTCAGGGGTATCACTTCCGGTCCAAACGGTATCCCCATTGTAAATAGAATTTGAAAACGAAATTGAAACATACTTTGTACTACATTAATCAGATAAAACATAAATACACATAGCTTAACTCGTGATTAAAAGTGAAGCCATTCGTTTAGTTTTGATCACTTAAAGGCGTACGCTAGAATTCCCTGTATATGAGATAAGTGTGTGAAGTTGGCGAGAAGTTCGACATTCGACACTGAACATTGGATAAGAGAACGACAATGGACATTTAAAGCGTGAAGTTGGCGAGAAGTTAAATATTCGACATTGCACATTCGATTTCAGAACGACTTTGGACATTCGAACCCAGAACGACATTGGACATTGAAAGCAGAACGACATTGGACATTCGAACCCAGAATGACATTGGACATTCGAAACCAGAACGACATTGGACATTCAAACCCAGAATGACATTGGACATTGGAATCCAGAACGACATTGGACATTTGAATTCAAAACGACATTGGACATTCGATACCAGAACGACATTGGACATTCGATTTCAGAACGACATTGGACATCCGAACCTAGAACGACATTGGACATTCGAAAACAAAACGACATTGGACATCTGAACTCAGAACGATATTGGACATTCGAAACCAGAACGACATTGAACATTCGAACCCAGAACGACATTGGACATTCGATACCAGAAAGACATTGGACATTCGATACTTGAACGACATTAGACATTCGAACCTAGAACGACATTGGACATTCGAACCCAGAACGACATTGGACATTCGATACCAGAACGACATTGGACATTTGAACTCAGAACGACATTGGACATTCGAACCCAGAACGACATTGGACATTCGATACCAGAACGACATTGAACATTCAATTTCCGAACGACATTGGACATTCGAACCTAGAACGACATTGGACATTCGAAACCAAAACGACATTGGACATTCGATACCATAACGACATTAGACATTCGATTTCAGAACGACATGGACACTCGAACCTGAACGACATTGGACATTCGAACCCAAAATGACATTGGACATTCCAACCCAGAACGACATTGGACTTTCGAATCCAAAACGACATCGGACATTCGAACCCAGAACGACATTGGACATTCGATACCAAAACGGCATTTGACATTCTATTTCAGAACGACATTTGTCTGGATTCATGCTGGTCGCAATGCCACTATGTTGGTTTTCTCATGGCATGGCTCATTTATGATGCCATTTGATAAGGAATGACCTGTCTGTTAATTGGCAAAACTGTTTGCTCTTTTTAATACTGATAGGCAAGCCATTCAATAATTTTTTTTTCAAATACTGCCTATATTGATCACTGGTCAATAGATATCACTGACCTATCTAATAGTAATAAAATTTATTCAACATCATAAAGAGAGATATTACTGCATGTATGTAAATCGTAAAACATTGTATTAGATACCCTTCCATAAAGTGTTTAAAGAAAGAAATTACATAGAAGTGTTATCCAGTTGTTTTGACTGCCACTGCTATATCTAACTAAACTTTTCAAGCTCCCGCAGCCACTTTAAATGTGTCACTTGTTCACTGTGTAGACAAGTTGTACCTTCAGTCTGAAATGGGGTAATTATAATATTTTAATAGTAACTTAATAAGAATAACCTGTCTGTTATGATCTGTCTGTTAATTGTCAAAACAATTTGCACATTTTAATACTGATAGGGAAGCCATTCAATTTTTTTTTCAAAAGCGGCCTTATATAGATCACCGGTCAATAGTTATCACTTACCTATATCCATATTCAACATCATAAAGACAGATAATGCTACATGTATGTAAATTGTAAAACATTGTATTTGATACCCTTCCATAAAGTGTTTAAAAAAAGAAATTACATAAAAGTGTTATCCAGTTGTTTTGACTGCCTCTGCTGTATCTAAGTAAACCTATCAAGCTTCCGCAGCCAATTTAAATGTGTCACTTGTTCGCTGTGTGGACATGTTGTGCCTTCAGTCTGAATAATTATAATATTTTAATACTAATTTTAATAATAAATAATATTATTCCATTCCTACAATTTGCAACAGTTTATTTTGAAAATTCTTTTTAAATCGATAAAATTATGTTATGTCTAGGGCTAAAATACATAGTCATAGAACAGACTATAAACTATTATAAGGTCAAAGGTCAATATAAAATGAAAAATCGGTCAACTTAATCCCAGTTAATCGCAGATGCTTTAAATAAGCTGTCATTTCACACAGTAGTTTGCTATAGGATTACGTATCTACAAACAAAAAACAAGAAAAAACAAATTAATGCAAAGAATATTTTCGAGCAATTTTAAACCGACTTGAAAGTGAAAGTAGAAAGTCGATATTTTCTTATCTAATTTTCTTTCATATTTTCCATTTAAACCGTAACAGGTTACTTCCATATTGTATTGAATAATCCCTAAACATTATACTAACCGTTTAAATGCTTGTAAAATCCTTATGGTGCCCGTAAATGGATATTCTATTGATTGCCGCTCAATTTTCGGCCGTTTTCACGTGAAATACGAAACCGGTGTTAACATACATGTTCTACTTCCGGCGATATTCGATTGCGAAAACGGCTCTAGTACGATGTCTATACTACAGTTAGAAAAGTAAGTAGCACACTCACGAAGAAGACTTCTTGTTTTACGGGGTTCTAGTGACCCAGAAATCGAAGCATTTTTTTAAGTTATACAATATGCTATTTGATTGCCATACAATAACGGCTTTCTCACATCAATTCAATGATTGTCAGTACAGGATTTTCTTCTGTTTTCAAATCAAATATCATATAGTTCGACCTCGAAATGTCTGTGTACCTACCCTACGATGAGTATAAAGGATGAAAGTTCCAATCGTGCCTCTCTGACATTATACTGTCTCAATTTAAATTTGCAATTTAACTTGAAATTAAAAAAAGCATTATTCATGATTTTTTTAAAGTTACAACGTTGTCAAATCTGTTTCATAAATGTGCTATTCCAGAACACTAGACAAACAAAATGTGTGGTAAAAACACTCCAATAATATTTGTATCAATAAACATTGTTATTTTGCGTTTAACATTTTTAGCATTAACTTACTACAAAATCGGCAATGTTCATTCATATTCTTTAAAATAGTTTTTCCACTTACTGAAGCTACTAGCTGATGTGACAATTCGTTTCACTTTTGCAGCGTATTAGCAATCGGCTTAACTTTGTAGTGAAAGCGCACTTTCCGGTAATAAGGTATACTTGCGCTAGATAATCATCTTTGTGTTACATACTGTAGTTGTCTGCAGAAATTCCCAAACAGATAAATATTCAAAAAGAAAGTAAAAGTAAGTTGTAATTTTGTTCTGTAAACTTTATAAACTATTTCTATTTAGGAAATCAATTGCATTTTTAGGTCTAAAAGAGTCCGGTATAGGAAAACGAGTGTTTAAAATATGTACGACATTAGGACCAACGGAGAAGACCGTGGGATCCGCATGAGATCTGGCATATAAATAGAAGCCAGCAGATGCGCTTTGGCAGAACGTCGGTGGCTTTTGAAGAGAGCAGATCGAAGAAAAAATAATTAAATAAATTGCAAGAATTTATATACGATATTTGGAAATTCATAGGACTTTGAACCAACTACTAGTAGCTTATAATGGTTACCTCAGAGTAGCGGCGTATGCCCTGAGTTGCAGGTTCCTTTAATACCCCAGTGTAGCAGCGTATGCTTTGAGTTGCGGGTTAAGACAAATTGGGTCCGGGTCATAGGTTCCATACATGCGTATGTAAGAGTTATAGGCAAGTTCGAGACTTAAAGGTACATAGAGTACAGAAGTGAAGGTCTGAGGCAGGGTTGAGACCTATGTCGTAGCATATACTGCATACCGGATAGATAGAAGCTATATTAGTCTCCGACCAAGTTGAACCCTTATTAAGAAAGTTCCGAACATAAATATTTTAGTAATTAATAAGGGACAAGAAAGTTTGTTTGAAACCAGTTGAAACATTGAAATCAGTTACAAGCTCAGATTAACAACATAATTGTATTTTAATTTGTTCCAACATTTTCCAATCATTTTTTACAATCATTTGTGAAGAATCATTAAGCAAGGTAACCTGAGAAAAATTATATATATACACATTTTTATACCTTAAATAAGCTAGATAGCTGGAAAATTTATATTGATACTTTGCTATTATATCTAGTCTGTTTGAGACGATAATTTAGTACTAGGCTCGGGCGAAAACGTTACAACTTTATTTTTTACTTTCCTGCAATGTTTGAGTATACCCGGCGGACGCCGATGTGCACCGGTCTTAGGACATAGGCTAAGCGGCAAATCATATATCTTCGCGATAAAAATTCGAATAAACATTTGGAAATTTAGGGGTGAGTACCAGCAAGGGAAAATCATACCAAAAGAAAAATCTCGCTACATAATTATTTGGAATAGTCCACAATAGCAAATCATAACGAAATAGAAATTTATTTAATTATTACCTGCAACCCACGTGGCTGGCGTACGCCGTGGCGCTTGTTTATTCAAAAACCTGTGAGACTTTTATGTTTGTCGCTTTGACCCCAGTCACACATGTGACGCTGAAAGCTATGTCTAGCCACGGATAGAAACGTATTAATTTGTATGTATCGATCCGTGCCTGAGCCATTGACCATATCGACATTAAAGGATAAATCCCGTCCTCCGGTATTTCCGTAAATAGGGTCAGGGGGTGGGAGGTAGTCAGATTAACCGATATAACGACCGTGTACAATGTAAGCGATTATTTTTGCCAGAAGATAAAAATTAAGGAAAGTTCTTATTTTCTCACAATGAAAATACTATTTTACGACCTTGGAAACAATTTTTTTTGCAAAAATAATTTGTAAACCTAAACAAATGCGAATCATTTTTACTACTTCGGTATCGACTATAGAGCCATTGAAGCGGCATTGTAGAATAAAAAATAAAATTTCAAAAATAAATAAACTTTGAGGATTATTTTGCTACAATGTTCTATAATAATCTGCAATACTTTTTTATTTGTTTTCTTTGTTTAAGCCTTGAAAAAAGGATAATCTACACTACCACTATATAGCGTACCCCCTCATCAATACGTACCAACACTTGATCAAAACGTATTCAAGACGTGTCCCAAACTTTCAAGTTTCTCCAACTTTTGAACATGCACAAACTTTTGAGCGATCCGTAGCCATTTGAGCGTTACTTTAGTCCAACTTGGTTGAAACTTATTCATCCGCAGTTAAACGTACTAAACGTACTTTGCCGTAGTTTGACATGATATCAAAGATAATCGTAATGAAAACGCTGGCTACACATGGCCTATCAATATGAAACTTACCGACCCGTTACTAAACCTTAATGAGAACGTAGCCATGCGTATTGATCCGTAGCTAAACGTAGTTATCCGAGGCTGCCCGTACTTAAGCATAGTTCAACGTAGATCATCGCAGATCCGTCCACGCGCTGGGCAATTTGCCAGGCGCAATAAAACGTATATCAATTTTTAGTACTCCGTACTTATTCGTGTCCTGTATCTTTTTGGTGTCACCCCGGTATAGAAGTACTTCCGGGTCGTTGTATCCTAGAAAGTAGTTCTTTGAAATTTTGAAGTTCCCAATTTAACGCTATCCCTACTTTGACATGTTATATTCCAAATGTATTTATTGATACTGTGTACATTTTTTGTCATTTCTGATGTCTTCAACAGTTGTTTTATGTGTGTTTTTCAGGATTACATTTCTGTGCGGAAGGATTAAAAAACTACACCAGACTGGTGGCCATGACAGATGTCAGTGGGAAATTTAAACATGGAATAGATACTTTGATGTGTAGCAAAAAAGTTCATCGTTGATGGTGGTGTTTTTCTGTGATATATTGACTGGGATAGTATTACTCTTCAGAAATACAGAGCTGTCAATGCTGCAATTTTGTTGTGAAATTCACAATACATGTCCAAAAGTGCTTGTTTTACTATACAGCAAAGAAGGAGAAATTGTACCGGGCCGACACCTCCTGTTTCTCACCATTTTTCCCGTACTAAGACGTACTGCTCCGTACTTACACGTTTAGAATGGTTGAAAAGCACTTGTTTTGACCGGTCAGGAAGGCAGGAAGATACAATACAAATAGTATTAGTTTTTCATTAATATAAAGTATATTAGAACTTTGATATTATTACTAATATAGAATTATTTTACTAATACAATAAGAACATTAGATTTTTTCTGGAAATAAGTTCAGAATGTCAAACTGGTGATATATAGACTTATTTCAGCATAAGTTCTGTATAGTCTCTTGTATGCAAAGGTCGAGTAATATATTACTCTGTGTAGATCGATGAAACGTTCAAAACTAGTTGGAATGACACTTTTCTTTCATATTTTCAAACTGGAAAATTACCTTAATGGAGCTTGGAAGTATAATGCAACAACAGAAAATCCAAATGACAATGACAGTAAAATCTTTGATAAGGCCATACCAAATTGATATGTCGTTCGTTGGAACTACCGCATCAATAATTTCATTCCCGAGAGAAAAAAATAAAAATTACCCGCCCGCACGTACATAAAAATCTCCGAAAAAAATTTTTTTTTTTCGATTATGCGGTCCGGAATAATAACGGCAAAACAGGTTTTATCGCTGTTTTAATGCGTCAAAGTGATATTGATCGGATTTCATGCGTCATGTAGCTGATGATCCAAACTCAAAAAGTCAGGAATTATGATGTTGTTCATCATTTGTTTTAAATCTGGAGTGTCCTTTGATGTGCCGGTAGGTAATGAAATAGGCACATTCTACTTTTGTTCAATACAGTGAAAAGAACGAAGCCCGACTTGTAAAACGTGCACGGGGATGCAGTTAAAAATATTTGGAAATATTGTTCAGATATAAAGTTTTCAAACCATTTGTTATCAGCTGTTTAATTCAGCATGTTAGATCTAGAGCCCAAAGCTGAGGCCAACTACTATCTTAAAAAATATTTGTTCACAGATCCTGACCGACCTATCACATTGTCTCGGCCCAAATCTTTTTGAACGTAACTTCTTTAGTACAGCAGTCAGATATTCTATCAAAACACATTTAGTCAATTTAAAAATTGTTTAGCTTTTCAAATAAGTAGTGTTGATATGAAAATAATTTCTAACAAAATCTGTCCTTTTGTAACCCCAGTTTTGCCTGTTTGTACACATGACGCCAGGATATATTTAAAATTGGCTGTAAATTGATTGAACGAAAGAAACTGAAAAAAACAGACTTCCCCAACTCTAAATTTATAGTTCAGTCAAAGCACAACAAACAACACTTTTAAGGGTGGCCATATTGGGATCATTCTTTGTCCGTCTGTTATTATTTTTGCCTGAAATGAATCTCTACCACAAAAGCTTAAGCTAGCCTGATCATGATCTGTTAAGAAATTATTCCAAAGGGATTCGAGCAATGTCGAAGCATCTGTATGCCCAACTCCGTTTGGTCTCACTGGTCAAGTGGTTTATTACTTCCCCTCACCTCTATGGGTTGGAGTTCCACTAGGGGCACAAATTTGTTCATGTGTCAAAGCCATCTAACTGTGTTTCAGAAGAAATGTTTTTCCACACAATCATGTGCCTGTTTTGTCTTAAATATTCCTCATCCTGTGCCATTAAATAGGCACGTCTTCAGATTAATGTAGAAAAATCAAAATTAAAAATAAGACACTCATTCCTTAGTAATTAAAATTACAAAATAAAAAAAATAAAGTGATTCAGTGAGTTTTGGCAAGAAGTTATTTGCAAAATCATTCATGTAGTCTTTAAAACATATAGAAAAGCTATATACTGTGTTACCCACACTGTAAATGTTTGATTTCTGTGTTATTTCTAAAGAAATGTTAACTTTATATATAATCATAACCGCCTCCTCAATGGTTCAAGCTGGGAAAAAAAAATAAAAAATGCCCGCTCGCTCCATGTAAAATCTACCCGCCTCTGAAAAAATCAAAATTGAGAAAAAAAAAAATTAAAAATTTCGCTCACCCGCTCCTATTTTTTTGGAAAATTTTCCGAAGAACTATTAATCAATTTGGTATGGCCTAATGATGTTTTAAAGTATGTGTTCTTAACATTTGCATTTGTGACAGTCCTCTGTGATATTCTTACTTTCGTTGCAGTCAAGAAGACAAAACGTCTGCCCTTTGCTGCCGAACTGCTTATCGGTATCACATTATTCTGTAACTTTGTATTTGTTTTCATTTGCATTATAGCCTGGCTTCTGGGACTGGTGTCGATCGGAACAGACGGTATTTTAAGAGTGCGGGAGAATATGTATTATCGTTTCATGGATTGCCGTGACGCTGTTGTCGCTAGAACGGGTATTTTGTCTGTATCATCCAAACCTTTATTCGAGGAAAGCCACCGGGAGAAATAACACAGTTTTCGTGATTGTTTGTATTAGTGGCATCGTGCTCATGAAATTACTCGTGCGTTACGTGCTGGTTCCAAAGCTGAACAAGGAAGAGTATGACTTCGTCAAAGCAACACACAATTTACAGCTGCTAACCTGGGTTCTTGCTATTTGTCTTGCTGTTAACACTGTTTGTTATATCGCTATATTCATTGTAGTGAAGAAACACGTTACAGCTGTGAACGAAGGCCGGCCAAACTGGAGCATGGTTTCAAGGTCACGTTGCTTTACTTCCACAAAACGTATTGTGTTTATTATCATCGCCTTTCAGATCGTGCATTTGCCGCTCTTTATTGCTCTGTTTGTACAAGATTTAAAGGGAGGTAACTCAAATTACTCTTATCTCACTGTCATTTTATGTTGATAATGTGTGCTGCCAATCCGGTATTGTATGCGTGGAGGTTCAAGGAATGTAGGCTAATCATGTTGAGAGACTTCTGTAATTGCTGTGGCTTGTTCAACACCAGAGTGGAAAAACTACGCATGAAAGTGTATAACATTGTGGAGCGCAACTATAGAAACGATATTGCTTTATCATAAACTTACTTAAGTCATAATTCATTTAAGCCACAGTTTGGATTAAATTTGTCAACATGTTCATTTCATGCAAATTTAGCTTAGAATGTGCATATGGCACTGAAATATGATAAAGTGGGTGAAATGTAAAAAAAATTCAGTGTAAAATTTCCGCAATTTTTCAAAAGCGTTGCAACGGTTTACTACCTTCTGTACAATAGTTTTGGTTATTTATAAAAATATCTTGCAAAATATGACGTCAATGATTTTGTACCACTAGTCACTTTCCGAGTACTTAGTTTTAATGGATTTTTGAGAGAAATTATTTTTTCGCTTAAAGTGTGTGGGCTAGTCACTTTAATGTTTGCAATGTAATGATTCAAAGAATATTAATAGGTTTGCCGGGGAAGTGTCTGACTTTCTCTTTTCTTTAACTTCATTATGAATACATAGAACTATTTTCTAATTAGCAACATAAACTGACACCGGACGCCCCTCCCCCACCCCATTGGGAAACTCTTACTTTGTCAAAGAAACCTTCTCTAATATGGCTGATCCACATGCTATTGCTATAATTAATTCTTCTAAATGAAATAATGTTGTAGCACCTTAAGTATTTGCGTATTTTATAAATTTTATGAACTCTCGTTTTCTTTCTTTTACTGTAAAAATATTTCACATATCAGTCTCATTTTTAACGTGTAAATTTCAAATTAAAGGCATTATATGTTATATGGTCTAGTAATCACTCTTATGATATATATCTCGAAATGCATGCCGTATATTAGGAAATTCTAACTGTTAAATACGAAACAATGTTAGACTAAATGTATATAACTGTCTGTCATTTGAGGAATTTCATTTAAGATGTTTTATAATGCATATGTATATTTTCATCAAATGATATAAATACAAAATATTTCACAAATTTCAAACAAATTATGATTATTTTTTCATACCATACTGCATTAAGATATAAAAAATCAATATTCATTATTAAAAGTTGAATTTTATGTTTATTTCAACCTTTAAACAACAATACATTTTTTTTCAACACAGCTGTTTCCAAATGAATGAAATGAATAAAGGGCTAGATCTTTTGAAAGTACTTATCTTTCAAGAGACGTGCTTTTTAATATCTACAAGTATGCGCGGTACGCAGCGGGGTATGCGAAATGACTTGATTTATTTCTCTGTAATAAAACAGCGTAGTCACAAATCTTGCCGTCTTTGTTGTCTTTGCTGACTAGTTTATTCACAAAGCTAACATATTTATGTCCCCTTGTTTTAGTCTCATTACATGTTATTTTTATATTAAACGCCAATCAGTGTATTTACAACAGACCATACCAAGGCGGTGCTCCATTATTTTCCTTTATTTGCTCGTTTTGTCCTCATGAGTTTGCTTTGTTTGTGCGTGCGCACGCGTGGAGTGTTTATTAGTTGTACGTACATCCATGTGCTGCGAGTTGTGGTTTTGGGAGGCAGCGTTTTAGGAACTGGCTAATGAGATCATCCTATATCCGTCGCACGTCGCCCGTGTTCAATGATTTGACTTAATCTTAGTGAAACTTGGCCAGAATATTACCCTCAATAAAACCCCAGACGAGTTTGTTACTAGATCATCTGAGGTCAAAAAATTAGGAAACTAGATTAATTAAGAGGAACATTTTGGTAACACTCTGGAGACCACATGTAACCCTTTGGTAACTGAAAGGATTCAATTAATTAACTCAAACACTTTTTCTACAGTCTACAAGTTTACTTCTTAACAATAGCTGGCATCGATGAGATTTCTTCTTTGAATAAAGTAAAATAAATCTCCAAGATTTCTTAAACAAGTCCTTTCAAACTTATTTATCAATATTTCTAATACTACAATATCAGTACAGAGAAAATAGAATTCCCATGTGAAATGTTCTGCTATAATTTTTTATTTTAGTTAATATTTCCCCAAAAGAGTTAGCTAAAATCCTTTAATTCCGATCTAGAATGTAAACCACGACAGTTGCTCGCCGAACGCTGAGGAAAAACTTCCGTCTATTCCTTGTTTTCTTCTCTAAAGATCCTAAAGACAAGATTAACAGGTTCTTAGAAGTCCCGTTCAATCATAACACTAACATATCAGGTGACCCTTTTTACACTTGTCTATGGTCAGATCTGAAAGATTCCTTGTAGTGGCCTTTAAGTTTGGATACACCCTGTAGGACCACATTCGTAACAGATCGCATTTTTAACAGGTGTTACACATGAGATCGCATATGTAACAGAAATCAAGCACATTTTTAACAATTTTTGAGACAAATGTGATCGATACCGATTTTTGATGTGACATCTCATCACATTTGTCACATGTCGTTTTCAATCGGAAAAAATGAACAAAAAGTGCATTTTTACATCTGAAACACATTTGTAACATGTTTAAGCTCACTTGACGAAGTGACAAAGTAAGCTATTGTGATCATCCTTTGTACGTCGTCCGTCGTCCGGCCATCCGTCCGTTAACATTTCTCTTGTAAATACGATAAAGACAACATTTATTATTTGATTTTGACAAAACTTGCACAGAACATGTATATATCTATGATTTCTCGGTTCCTTTCAGAAGCCAGCCATATCACTTTATTAGTCTTAGAGTTATGGCCCCAAAGATGGCAATAATTACTGATTTTAGTCTTGCGAACGCGATAGAGGCCACATTTTTTGTTTAATTTTTCTAAACTTGCACACAACTTATATATCTATAAGATCTCGGTTCCTTTCAAAAACAAACAAATTGCAACATTTTATTTGGAGTTACGGCCCCTGTATGGCAAAAATACATGCTGATTTTATTCTTGTTAAGACAATGGAGACTACATTTATAATTTGATTTTTATTAGACTTATAAAGGATCTCAGCCATATCGCGTCATTTGTCTCGGAGTAATGGCTGAAATGGCAAAATTTGCTTATTTTAGTCTTGTGAACACAATAGAGACGGTCACCATCTTTATTATTAATTTTCTTTTTGACCAAACTTTTATAGAAGTTATATATATATAACACCTCGATTCCTTGCGAAAACCAACTATATAGCACCATTTGTCCTTGAGTTATGGCCCCTAAAATGACAAAATTTGCTGACTTTAGCATTGTAAACATGACATAGATCACATTTATTATTTGATTTTGACCAAACTTGCATTGAAAGTATATATTATTAAGATCTTGCTTTTTTTCCTCGAAGAGTAGCCACATCATGCTATTTGTCTTAGAGTTATGGCTCCTGAAATGGCAAATATCGCTGATTTAATAACATGTATAGTGTTAGTTACTCATGTTAGCGATAGTGGGTCATGACGACCCTCTTGTTGATTAGATGGGTATTTCCGGTCAGGCTAATATCTTGGTACTGGTTTGTTATCTAGCAATTAAACTTGGAAAGAATACCGTTATCATGACTGGTCCGTTCATAGTAGCATGTTACTACATGTACATGTTTCATTTTTACTGAATGCATGAATATATGAATATGTATGATTAAAGGGGACGATGCACACCACATGCAGTCCCTGTTCAACTTTTATAATCGGCAAATCGCTGGTTGTATCGCTTCAACAACAAATAAAAGCACTAAAAACAAGATCAAGACAGTCTCAACTAACATAGAAAGTCTTTTTAAATCTTGTTTTCGCATAACACAGGGTATATATACATTTATGTATACTTTTAAATAGTGACTAGCTTGACTATTCGAAGACTACTCGTGGCTATTGTTCTGATCCTGATGTCGTCGGCGTGCGCAGTTTCGCTGCAAGATAGGTTTTACGTTTTCGTTTTGTTTATCTTTGTCAATTTGTATTGCTTTGAACATAAAAAAAACTCATACTGACGACAATGGCTACATCAAATGAAATTATCGGATTATATTTACTAAGAGAGTTTTCTCGCCAGGCCTGGTATCAGCATTCGTACGGAAACACTCTTATTTTGTATCTCTTTAGGAGTAGCACAAGTAACTCGATCGGTTAGGGTGGTACAGTGGATAGTTTTGCAGATTACGAAATCGGCGGAGCCTGTTGAATTCCCAGTCAGGGCCGGAATTTCCAGAGATATTGTGTCTCTCATCCATCCAGTTAAGAATTTACGTGTATCGGTGCGTTTTACCAGACCCGTATACGATTGTATGAGTGTAAACTCGTATATGAGCCAGGGTGTAATTTCAATTAATATTAATGGAAGGAACCATCGACTATAGTGTCGAGGGATACACGTTTGAGACCGGGTGATAACTACTGTTGCTGTTTCAAGCTGGGAAGTTGTTTGTTACTAATATAAAAATTCTGTTCTACTGATTTTAATATTTTTGACATTTTTACCATCATCATCATCATAGTTCGTTGTAGGATTAATTGTAAGACTAATTGCCCTAAACTGTATTACCTAAATACTTTTGAAAACAGGCGCTCTGAATCCAACAAACAAACATAATATTCATTAAAACCATTCTACAGGGTGCCAAAATTTGCCGTTTGCAGGAATAGGCGTAATATAATCACTACAGATTGTCAATAAATGGTGGTTATTTGTACCAAAGTATCTGGAAATCTGACTAAAGCGAGTTATGTTCCGGACACAAACGTATATATTACAACAAAATAACAAAAAACATCTAGGTTCAAAGCTAATCATTTGTATCAAATAATTTGAAAATCTGACAATGCATGGGCAAGTTATACCAAGGACAAGAACCTACATATATAATTGCACGAACGCAAAAAGTCCTCTATTTCACGGCGGGATTATAATAAACGAAGGCCTATTTCCTTACAAGCGAGCTCAGTGGGGTGAGGGTAATTAAAAATTAAAGCGTATTTTCTTAAAATCTCATAGACATTAGTTCGCAGCACAAGGTCGGGCCATCCTAGACTTAAGGCTAACGACTCCGTCCATGACAAGTTGTATATAATTTGTCCCAGGACATAGCAACTTCCTGTTTGTCACCCAACTTGAGACAGCTCTGGATAACGAAAGATAGGTACAAATGTATGTCGCCACCGGGTTCGAACCAGTGACCTGAGCATGTGGGTCTACATTTCAGCTAGTCGAGGTAACAGTAGATGTGGCTGAAGTTGTAATCATATTATAGTGATAGTGGCAGTGCATGCAGAAATGATAATAATGATTGAGCCAAGTCACAGGAAAATTGGCATTCGGACATTTTCGTGAATTTCCGGAAACTATATATTAAGGCTAATCTGTGCATTTATGCATCTGAATTAGGGTCTGAAAACTTCATATTCAAGTAGAATAAGCCTTCTTTGAAATAACAGCGAACGGTGTTGGCTATGATCAGACTGTGTGGATGCACATGCTGATCTGTGCCAACACTTATTGCAAAGCCTCGAAATTTCCCGAAGGCCCATTTGCTCATGATGCGGCTCAAATAATTTCATGACGATATTGACGACGACGACGACGACGCTAACTTGCGATGGTGCTTACGGCAGTCTTTTTATGATGTTGCGATGACAACAAACTGTTTGAACATTTGCAGTATAAATCTCAACATGATACATATGTGCTTCTCATGTCAACCCCCATGTTGGAAAAACACATTCATAACACATTTTACCTGTTACGAATACGATCGCATACGTACGAAATCTGATACAAATGCGATCTTTCACGAATGTGGTCCTACACCGACCTGGCGACAAATGCCGAATTCTAGTGTTTCCATACGAATGCAGACACCAGGCCTGGCAAGTAAACTCTCTTAGTAAATATAATCCAATAATGTTCACGCCAGGGTTTTAAAAGGGGCATATTTCTTTTGATGTATCCATTGTCTTAAGTACCAGTTTTTTATGTTTAAAGCAATGCGGATTGGCAAAGATAAACAAAACGAAAACGAAAACACCTATCTTGCAGCGAACACGCGGACGCCGACATCAGGATCAGAGCAATAGCCATGAGAAGTCTTCGAATTAATGTTGTCTTTTTCGTATTCACAAGAGAAATGTGAACGGACGGATGGTCGGACGACGGAAGACGTATAAAGGGTGATCAAAAAAACTTACTTACATGATACAAATGTGTTTGTGATGTAAAAATGCACTTTTTGTTCATTTTTCCGATCGAAAAGGACATGTGACAAATGTGATCAGATGTCACATCAAAACTCGGCACCAATCACATTCGTCTCAAAAATTGTTACTTAATTATGCGCTTGATTTCTGTTACATATGCGATAACATTCACATTTGTTACTCCTGTTACATATACACACCAAGAAAAGCTATTTTGAAATGTTTCTCGTCTTAAAGGCACTCGCTACAGTTTTTCCGGACGGGTCGATATTTACCCCAACACCGTGCCAATTTGTAATCGATGTAGCTCACTGTACGTAGTGTTGGTGCGGTCTTCTGCGCATGCCCGGAAGTGATTATCTAATGTCGCGTACGGCAAAAATTCGCAAATTATTGTGTGTTCGCGTGCATTTAATGTACAAAATGTATAATATACTGACTAAAGGTTAGGGTAAGTATCACCATGGTTACAAAATATATACATTAAAAGTACTTTTAGTTCAAATTGCTTCAATCCGACATATACTGGAGTCTGTTATTTATACCAGCGCTCCAACTCTGCATTGAGTCACAGCTGTTTCTAATCTCGTACCGTACCCGTGCCGTACATTCGTAAACTATAGGTCTTGTTAAAAAAATGGCGGAAACTTTCATCGTTCTATGCCATCAAAATGCTTCAGTAACACCTTAAAATCCGCTTACTAAGAAATCTGCCGTTTGATAATTTTATATATATATATTTCTAAATAGAAAAAGTGGAAACTCCACAGGTCGCTCAACACAACAAAAACGAAAATGTTGCAGGCTCGGTTTGATTGAGCCTGTTCATGGACGGTAGTGGAAATGCATGCTACCGTCCACGCCCTCTAGCCCCGGGTTGAGCAGAACTCCACATTTACACATGTTAAAAGTACAAAAAACAATTTAGAGT